>NC_135759.1:44929739-45109739 GCF_052425735.1 Oculina patagonica
TCAGGTACTCAGTGGCAACAAACACAGCGCATTTAGAAAGTGATGTTAAAGCGTGCAGCCCTCAAGCCCGTAGCGTTTAGAGCACATTTCAAAACTCTGCGACATGTACTCGACAACCAAAAGAAAATGGTTCATATTGTTTTAAAGCCCAAGAATGTCCTTAATAGGGTTAACTTGAGACGCGTTTTAGTTTACTATTCTACGTGCATTTGTATAGACAGCGCCGATATGTACGGGAAAATTTACAAATACAGTAAAAACCCGCGTATAAGAACACCTATTTTGGCGGTTCAGGCTGATTTGGTTCCTATATAAAGGGTTATAATCTGCAAAATCAGCCTGTAAGTGTTCTTAAGTGTTCTTAAAAAAAGTTTCTTAAAATAAGGAACATACTAGGCTACCAATAGATGAAATATATATGCACACAATTGTATTTTAATTTTAATAAAATTGATAAATCAAGGCAATACTGTACTGTAATTGGGGTGGAACTATTATGTGTGCAATGAAAAGTAGTGTTGATCTTTGATATTTTTCCATATAAGAACAACTTTCATTTTTCAGGCTGAATGTGTTCTTATATAAATGGTACTTTATTTCCTAAAATCAGGCCTGGGTGTTCTTAATCCACTTGTTCTTATACGCGGGTTTTTACTGTATTTAAAAATGCGAAAACTTGACTCGTTCCCCAACTTTGGTACATGCCCAAATGTGACCACTGATCTCAATTAAATACCCTATATGTTACATCTTAATTGATACATAATTTAACGAAAGTAATTCAGAATTCGAATTTCTTGTTTTATGGTTGCCCCCCAAAATTCCTGACATCCACAGAAGCTCTGTCGTTTTCCCCATTTTTAGTATATCAGGACGTCTGCTACAGAAAATCAGACAAGAAATGAAACACACTCTTTTTTATTAATGATTAAAATATGATTCACACACTTCTGGTCACTTTTTTTAGTGACGAAAATTAAATCACTCCTTGATATCGATGATTATATAGTAACCCTACAGTGGGAAAACATTACTAAAGCTACAATTCTTTTAGGCTGCGTTTATATGGACAGCTCAGTTTGTTTTAACATTTTTGGATAGAATTTGAAATTGATCTTCCGTCATGACAATCCTGGCTTTCATTGAATTGAACTGAGCCCAGACCGGTTATAGAGTGATTTTCACTTGAGTATCGAAAGTAATTCGCATATGTATGCTTTTGTTTTGCATAACCAGGCTTAGTGACTGCATGGGTTTAAAACTCGCGCCACTTTATCAACCAAATAGAAATAAAACCATAACCAGTCGTGACTCGCTTACATACGTTTTCCTACTCTTCGCGCCGGCTACATAAGTAAGTAGTAAGTAAGTACTTTATTTAAACACATATCACCAATGAGCCAGGGGCTCATTTACTTCGATTTCTGATTGGTTGACCGGTCAGAGTAATTACTTTGGTTTTGGTTTCACGACACTCAATGAAAAATCGCTCTATATCGATGCTGATTTGCAGCCAAATGATTCGATCAGGAAAACCAGCAATATACATTCGTTAATAAATGCATCTTGTCAGTTACAGCCATGCTACGTTACGGTACAGTTCCTGCCTGGTTACAGTGTCACTATGTAAATCACAAACTAACTCAAATACAACGTTATTTGTTTCGATTCGTTAAGTAAGCTAACTGGTTACTCCCGGCATATAAAAGAAACGGGGATGCTCGTCAAAAGTTTTTCAACTGGAGAAATTCGTAAAACGTACCAGGATCTCGCTTTGTCTTTATATGCATTGATAGCCTTGGATTTCTGATTTCACCTGTAGTAAAATTAGTTAAACCACAAAACTACATAAAAGCCAAGAAAAGGTATTGTAAAAACTACCAATGTGGGTATTGAAGTTGGAAACACTATGTAGTACCAAAACACGTTTCTTTTCATCGCTGGAGGTGTGACGAGCAAACCCGTCTGTTTCATATAGGGAATCCTCCCGGGTGACTTAACGAGGAGACAGTATCACGAGAACAAATGCTTTCACTTTTAAGAAAAGATGTTTTCAATATACACTTGAACCCCGGTAACTCGAACTCTGAAGGGAAACGAAAAACAGTTCGAGTTAGCGGAGCTTTCGAGTTAACCGAGTAAAAATGACTGAAAAGTGGGTCCAAGGGAAATGGTAGTTAGTTCGAGTAAGCGGGGTTTTTCGAGTTATCCGAGTTCGAGTTACCGGGGTTTTACTGTACTTCAAAAAACATTTCTTGAGATTTGCTTCCGATATATGCGTTTCAAACTTGAGTAAATAGGTAACAACTTCTTCCGCGACAATGTCTCCTCCTTTGGATTACCTTATTATAGGAAATTAACGCTTGTGTTAATTAAGGTATTTGAAATTAACGCGACTTAAATTAACGCGAAGTGAAGGGAAAATTACTTCCCAATAAAGAAAATTAGCGCGAAAGAGGGGGTAACATTTCAAAATGAAGGAAATTAACGCGACTTACACAACAGGAACAAGTTTATTTCAACACTTGTAGGCGTGTTATCTTAAACGAAAACAATGTTCATGGTACTTTTCCCACTTTGAGCGTTCTTCACAGTATCAATGATAGTGGCAGATAAAATTATGCTTTTTCCTTGGAGTCAAGAACATCTGGACTGTAACGAAATATTGAAGCCAAAATAATGGAAATTAACGTCATGGAAATTAACGCTCCACTTAATTAACGGCGCGGAAATTAACGTTAACAAAAATTAACGCGACTTAAATTAACGCGAAAGTTTGAAATTCGCGTTAATTTCATGACGCGTTAATTTTCTATAATAAGGTAGTTCTTTGTCACACCAACTACAGAAAAAGTTCTTTGTCACACCAACTTACTACAAAGTTCCTTGTCACACCAATTAATTACAAAGTTCTTTGCCACACCAACTAAATACAAAATTCTTTGTCACACCAACTAATTACAAAGATCTTTGTCACACCAACTAAACTACAAAGTTCTTTGTCACACCAGCTAATTACAAAGATCTTTGTCACACTAACTAATTACAAAGATCTTTGTCACACCAACTAATTACAAAGTTCTTTGTCACGAAAAACTAACCACAAAGTTGTTTGTCACGAAAAACTAACTACAAAGTTGTTTGTCACGAAAAACTAACTACAAAGTTGTTTGTCACGAAAAACTAACTCCAAAGTTCTTTGTCACACCAACTAATTACAAAGATCTTTGTCACACCAACAACAAAGTTTTTTGTCACACCAACTAATTACAAAGTTCTTTATCACGAAAAACTAACCACAAAGTTGTTTGTCACGAAAAACTAACTACAAAGTTGTTTGTCACGAAAAACTAACTACAAAGTTGTTTGTCACGAAAAACTAACTCCAAAGTTCTTTGTCACACCAACTACTTACAAAGTTCTTTGTCACACCAACTACAACAAAGTTCTCTGTCACACCAACTAATTACAAAGTTCTTTATCACGAAAAACTAACTACAAAGTTGTTTGTCACGAAAAACTAACTACAAAGTTGTTTGTCACGAAAAACTAACTACAAAGTTCTTTGTCACACCAACTAATTACAACGTTCTTTGTCACACCAACTTATTACAAAGTTCTTTATCACGAAAAACTAACTACAAAGTTGTTTGTCACGAAAAACTAACTACAAAGTTGTTTGTCACGAAAAACTAACTACAAAGTTCTTTGTCACGCCAACTAATTACAAAGTTCTTTGTCACACCAACTTATTACAAAGTTCTTTATCACGAAAAACTAACTACAAAGTTGTTTGTCACGAAAAACTAACTACAAAGTTTTTTGTCACACCAACTAATTACAACGTTCTTTGTCACACCAACTTATTACAAAGTTCTTTATCACGAAAAACTAACTACAAAGTTGTTTGTCACGAAAAACTAACTACAAAGTTGTTTGTCACGAAAAACTAACTACAAAGTTCTTTGTCACACCAACTAACTACAAAGTTCTTTGTCACACCAACTTATTACAAAGTTCTACGTCACACCAACTAATCACAAAGTTCTTTGTCGCACCAACTAATACAAAGATCTTTGTCACACCAACTAACAAAGTTCTTTATCACGAAAAACTAACCACAAAATTGTTTGTCACGAAAAACTAACTACAAAGTTTTATGTCACACTAACTAATCACAAAGTTCTTTGTCACACCAACTTATTACAAAGTTCTACGTCACACCAACTAATCACAAAGTTCTTTGTCACACCAACTAATACAAAGATCTTTGTCACACCAACTAACAAAGTTCTTTATCACGAAAAACTAACCACAAAATTGTTTGTCACGAAAAACTAACTACAAAGTTCTTTGCCACGCCAATTAACATCAAATAACTTCAAAGTTTTTTTGACACGCAAACTAACTACAATGTTCTATGACATGCAAACTTACTACGAAGTTCTTTGTCACACTGACTAACTTTTAAGTTCTATGCCACGCAAACTCACAACAGAGTTGTTTATCACACCAACTAACTACAGAGTTCTATGTCACGCAACCTAACTACAAAGTTCTTTATCATACCAACTAGCTATAAAGTTCGGTGACACGCAAACTTATTACAAAGTTCATTGTCATACCAACTAACTACAATGTTTTATGTCACGCAAACTTACTACAAAGTTCTTTGTCACACTGACTAGCTTTAAAGTTCTATGTCACGCCACCTAACAACAAAGTTCCTTGTGACACCAACTTACTGCACATCCTAGACATAAGGCTCGATAAAAGCCTAGCTAAAGAAAAATCGATTAAAAAATCTCTTTAAAAGCCTATTAATGAATGTTTTTCTAAGTCAACTAAAGAAACTCCTCGTGACTGGACAGTGAAATGCACGTTTTATGCCTAAAGCAAATACTGGTAATAGTATGAGTAATGAAAGACATAATATTTAGAGCATTTTAGAATTTAGCTCGCTTGGTGTTACATGGCTAAAATTTCCATTCAAAAAAGACTAACCACGTGCATAACGAGAAAAAAATCTAAAACTAAGATATGAAATCAAATCAGGTAAAATAAAATAAAAATGTAAAATCAGTAATTACCGAACAAAGTTCAGTCCTAGAAAGTGAGCATCTTATGAGCCAGTCTGCACCAGCCTGGGAATCCATCCTTCTGCCCAACACCACTGATCCACTGCAGCATCCAAGGGGACACATAATGCACCGCGCGAGCAACACCCATGGCTCTGTGGGACCACTCATGAGACAGCACATCAAAGTAACACGAGGTGTGCACATCGTTGACCAGAATGGTGCCACTGAGGGTCACTGGGGCGTAAACACCTTTCTCGTAGACAGTGCTGGTGCTCTGAACTGCATCCTTCCCTACACCGTGCTTTCCTCTGATGTACACAGTGTCTCCGACTTTCACATCTCTGGCAGGGATGGCTGTTGCTTGGCCAAACTTCTCAACAAACAGCAGATGGTCTTCAGTGATTTTCAGGATGTTGTTCGTTCTAGTTGTGATCTTGAGGAACTCTTGAATTACTTCTGGTTGATGGTGGATGAAGGTAATCACTGGTTCTGTCCGAATCTCGTTGTTGATGATGGCCTGCACTTCTTCGCCGATTTGTAAAGAAGCCATTTGTCGCCTACAGCCATGCTTGTCAACAAAGATGGCTGACGCAGGATAACATCCTCCTTCTTCTTTCTTCTTGTTTTCAAGCTTTTGTGTCTCTTCCGCCACAATTTTTCTTCGCATTTCTTGTTCCTTTGTCACTTTTTCATCAACTTCTTCCTGGATTTCCTGTCTAGCCTTTCGAAGCTCTTTCTTATCTGTGTCGCTAAGATTAGGATCGTTCAGGTCTCTGTCAATCTCTTCTAATTTCTTCCTCAATGTTTCCAAATCGCGCGCATATCCGGTGGCATTTAACGCTTCTTCAATTCTGGCATTCATTCCTTCTACCTCTTGTGTCGTGGAATTGACAAACGGCTTTCCTTTAGCCATTTTGTCTATCACCTGACGAAACAGAGAATTTGATTCTTTCAGTACCTTAGTAAATGCAATTAAAATCAATATATCTTCTCCTCGCATCCCACCAGCCCCCAGGGTAGTAACAACAAATTAAGGGCTAAGACAAAAGACAAAAAATAATATTATCGTCTCTTTGTGAAAATATAGTTATTTTCCACCGTATGTGACCGACTTAAACAGGAAGAGAGTTTAATTCCTTAGGGGTGATTAAGGTATTCGGCCTTTTTGTTTCGCACTGGGGCTTAGACTTGGCCTGCGGAACTGACAAAAATGAAGTGGAAGACATTTCCATAGCATATTAATACTTAATGAATCTGTTCTCTGGTACATAATTTAATACGCTTTGTTGTACAAAGGTCAGTCTTTGTCAGACCTTTTAAATGATTGTCAAATTTTTGATTGATGCCGAGCTGGTGAGTTTGTCAGTTGTTCTGTTCAGCGGGTTCCTATCGGGGCAACTGTTGCACAGCTTTGGATGTTGCTTACGTGGGAAAAGAAACCAAATGGCGACCGATAAGGGGACCTTGTGCCGCAATTTTGGAACTGAATTGAATGCTGTATAACGTCCCACTGGACATAACTATACTATTCTACACAAACTTTACGCCTCACCTCCGTCAGGTTTTTTAGCTGTCGGTTATAAGCCTCGGAATCTGTTTCGGGGTCCAGCAAGTTGTCGAACAATACTACCCGGTCTCCAATTTTGTGGAGGAAATCTTGCACCCAATCTGGTAGCCCACGGATCCATTGTTTCACATACTCCTCGACCGAGGAAACTTTCTTCTTCTTTGCACTACGTGCGGCGTCGTCACCACGCGTGAGTAACAGGATCATGTGACCTTGAGATTCTATACCCAAAAAGGCTTTGAGTAATTTCAGTGCTTCTGCGTCTTCTGCAGTAAATCGCGTGCCAAACTTACTTACTAAGATGATAGCATGGAAACCGTTAGGAGCCATAGTATACATCTTGACCAATTCTGTTAAGATTCTTTTTTGATCGTCTCTGTACGCGGGCAACCAGGATCTAAGACCACTCATCTTTTTTACAATCTCCGTATCTAGAATTCCAGGGGTGTCTATCACCATATAGCTTCTGCCATTCACGGTACCGACTTTTCTTTCACATTGGTCCGTAACAGACTGTGCACTATCGCTGACCTCAAAGCACTCTTCCTTGCCTCCGATTATTTCGTTACCAGTGGCGCTCTTTCCATTTCCAGTTTTACCAAGAAGAACGACAGTCAAAGGTTTCTGATCATTGTGGATATAAATAAAACTGTCAGTTCTAAGAACAAGCAATTTCAGCCATTGAACAAAACAAATAACGATCGGAATGTACAAAGGGCAGCACAACTAATCGCAAGACATGCTATCAGTGTCGGGGCTCTAAGAAAAGGTGGCTCCATAGGATTTTGAGATATTACGGCGCGCGCACAAGTGATATCCATCAAGAGATCATTTTCGCGTTATTTTTTAAACTAGTTAAATAAAAGCTGCCGAAATATTAAAAACAAGGACTAAAACATGTCGTGCATTATTCTTTTTTAAAAATAACGGCCTTTGTTTTTGAGCTACATCTACTCAAAAAGTCCTATTTTTGGTGTTTTTATGGCTTTGATCTTAAATGTCTTTAATTTTCTTCTTAATTTTTTGAAATTCTCCAACGGATTGAATCTGATGAGAAGTAACTTTTAAAAACAAAAAAGTAGGGGTTGTCCAGTTGATTAGATGCCTATTTGGCTAATGCCGGCGGTATTTAGGCTATTTGGCTTGATGCCTAGTGAGCTAGTTCGCCGGTTGTTTTGATGACTAGTTAGCTACAGGTTGGCTAGTCTGGATGCCCTTCTTCTTATGAAAACGAAATGATTGTAGACAGAATTGCGGTACTTTACCATTGACGCATTTAAGGACTTGCTTATACTATGAATGCTATAAAGCCAAATACCCTAAATACCGCCGGCATTAGCCAAATAGGCATCTAATCAACTAGCCAGTTAGCTAGTTAACCATCTAGTCAGCTAGGTAACTAGCTACCAAGCCACTGACTACTTTTCCAGCCAACTAGCTTACTAGTCAACTTGCATACTGCCAAGTAGCTAACTAAAAATTGTGTTACTAACTAGCTAACTCGTAATGTACTAGCCAAACTAGTCATTTATCCAACTTTCTGACGAACTTGCTATTTAACACGCCAAATAGCCATCTGGATAACAAGCATTGTAGCCACCTAGCTTACTAGGGAATTACTACCTAACTAGCGTACTAGCTTAGCGGATTATTAGCCAAATAACCAACTAGCAAACTGGCCGTATAACAAACTAGCCATTAAGTAAACTAATTATAGATAACTACATGTAGCTTACAAGCTCAAGCCAAATAATGAACTATATCCAGCTAACCAACTAGTCAAGTAGCCAACTATAGGCAACTAGGTAAGTAGCCTACTAAACCCACTAGCTTACTAGCCAACTACCTATCGAGCCAACCAGCCAATTAGTCAACCAAGCAACTAACCAACCAGCTAACTGGCCAGCTAGCCAACTAGGTAACTAGCTAACCAGGGAGTTATTGAACTAGCCAACCAGCGTAATCAACTAGCAAGCTAACAAATGTGGGAAAAAATTTCCAGTTGATGCGTGACAAGAATATTCCCAGGGTGAATATTCTTATTTTAATGCCGATGTGCTGAAGGTATTCTTGTAAATATTCCTAGATTATGGCGTATGACTTTTTCGTTTGTGCTACATATATATATATTTCATGCACCGTTAATCGAACTGACATTAGAGTCGAACATTTGACTGGGGCAGGATTTTACTGTTTTACGCGTGTCACATATCAACCTAGTAAATGGCCCAGCTCACAACGAGTTTCTCGTAACTCAGTTGTTCAGAGCGCCTAACTGGCATCTGGGAGGCCATGGGTTCGATTCCCGTCAGGGACTCAGAATTTTTCTTTGTCCCACGCTCGTGTCATTGTTGAAAAATTTATCTAAACTATATAATTGTATTGTATTTACAAATTTTCAACACACACAATTATATTCTTTTCGAAAACTCAGCCTCGGGTAAAAGCCCTCCTTACGCCTACTGACGAAAGCCTATGACCAGTGTCGTAACAGAACAGCTCTAACGACCACCGTGAAACCACGTTGGAACTGTCATTGAAACTCTCCTGGAGCTCACGCGGAGCCGAACACGATCCCGGCCTCGCTTGTAATGGAGAGAGTCAGCAATCAAACAACACGCGGAACCAACGGAGCATGACATCCACCCAAGAAATGCCACGATCCTTCAACAAGAAATTTCAAGTTACACGAAGAGACTGTTCCTAGAGTCGTGTCACTCAACGGTGGATTCCAACGCCGTTAACGGAAAAAACTCCTTCCGCGCGCTTACACTCCACTGTTAAGAAATTAAAAATGGATGCACTTTGTGCGTACTAGTTTTAAAGAATAAATCTTCGTTCGCTGATGTTTAAAAACGTGCTGATGTTAAAAACGGCGAACTCATTTTACTCTGATGAAGGCGGACAGAGGCCACCGAAAATTTAGTGTTTTAAAAGTAAGATCGAATGAATCATTCTAGTAAAATTAAGTCTACCGATCGCCACAGACAAACTGACTAGATTACTTGCCAACTTTCCAACTAGCTGAGTTGCAATCTTCCCAACTAGCCAACCAGCCAACTATTCAAAAATTTATCTAGCCAAGTAGCCAACTAACTAGCCATCCAGTTAAATAACCAACTTTCCAAACTATCAGGCTATAAACGTAGATATTATCAACAAATCGCCCTAAACTAGTTTACAGCACCAGTACCCACCAGCAACTTTTAAATTTTTAGTTTTCATTTGTTAAGTTTTTTATTAGCGCGCTATGTACATTATAAATGATTCCACGTCAACAGAAATCAGTAATCGCCGTCAGTATTCCGCTGGCAAGGCCTTAAGCATGTTAAATTTACCATGAATTGTGTCTATGCAGGTGTCTATGTATGTAGCGAGAAGACGGCCTGGATAACCACTCTTAATATTGCATTATGTTAAAAGCCAAAGCTTTGTTGGTAATTGTGCTACGTTTGAGAAAAAGTTTAGAATTATTTTTTCATTTTCAGTTAAATCACCTGAATAAAATTATTTGGAATATATCCTTTCTGCCCTTTACCATTCCTTGCCCAGCACCAGTTGTCCTGTAAGGAGAGGAGAGAGACTTGATACAAAGTTATATTCAAATCTATCAGTTAAAAATAATCAATTACCTACTACCGGCCTACTACAGCCGGATAAGGATTAAAGACAGGTGTAATTACTATCTGCCAGTGTACTATTTGCGCGTATTAGTAGCTATGCTATTATAAGCTAGTCTTTTCTGCGAGTTAGGGCCTGTTTACATGGAGGGAGGGCGCCCCGGCTAACCGAGTTACCCGGCTAGAAGGGATGAAACATAGCCCGCCTTTACTTGCAGATTTCACAGCCCTTCTACCCGAGTTGAGACAGAGTCATTGAAGCGTGACACAGCGTGAGAAAACAATGTAGCTTCAAACGATTGAAGAAAAATATGACTTTTTACTGAATAATCAAGGCTAGCCACCTTAAAACCTATTTTTCTTTGGTGTGCAAGCTCTTAGAAATTTACTGCGTCTATTTTGGGGGGAATTCAATCGAAATTCAACAGTCTTCGGTCACCAAATTGAAATAAATTTGTTGTTTCGTGAATTAGGATAAGCTAATCATTCCTACGAAAATTTCGAAATAATTGTAGCTGTTGCTCAAAGAAATATTTTCCAGCTTACAAATAAAACTAACTTGATCTAATTTTGGTTAAATAGCACTGTTTGGGTCATTAACTTCAAAGTAAATTTAAGAACACGCACGAAGACTTATCCCGGCAAGCCGGAGTTTGTTCGTAGCACGAGTCAAGTTCGAGCCCGAGTCAAGTTCGAGTCACGAGTCAAGTTCGAGTCAAATGTTTTTTCTCACCTTTTTTTTGCAAGATCTTTTGACTAGAAGTAATTCTTGGTTTTCATGTTACGTCATAAAATTCTGAAATCAAAATTCACTAGGCCTACTAAATTTTCGTTGTCATTAGACGTAAGATAAGCTAAAAATATATCTTTTTGCAAATTTCCAGATCGATAGTGTCATTCGTTTTTTAAACAGAGCATTTTGAATATTTGAGTTCTCCGTCGTATGTGACATCAAGCTGAGTGCCGTGACAAAGCTGTTTTGTTTGAAAAAAAAAGGCCTTTCCTTTCCATTTTCAGCAGATTGAACATTTCAGATATAATAACTAGTGTTTATGTGAAACTGTACTAGCTCATGAGCCAAAGATTGCCGCTGTTGTAAACAGAATTGAGTTCCAGATGGTTTCTCTGACATCGCGGCGGCCATATTTGTGTCCCTGGGCGGGACACAGTTATGGCATCTCCATACTAAGCTTTATAAATTTGCGTGGAAAGGTTCGGCAAATAACTTGCGAACGGTATACCGCACAGACCTGAAACTTGGAGAAATTGTTTATCTAATTATCGTCTATAATATTTGAAATTCATAGCTTCTGTAGTTGAATGGTTTCGAATTTATTTTTTGATTGCGTGACAGTGAAAACCAGCAATAATGTCAAAAAATGTCGCAGAGATAAATTAAGACCTCATCAGCGTTAGCAGTTAGGTTTTTCACACGGCAAAGTTTTGCGATGCAGACGCGATCGCGAAGACCTATTTGTATTTTGAAGCGATATAATTAATAAAGCTTTAAACTCCTGGTATTCCTTGCTCCGTCATTCAATTCTATGTTTATTAAACATTTCCGGAATGAATTTCATCGCCTTTCTATATGCTTTTGCCAGTGGCTTCTTAGCGGCTTTTCTTGGGCGACGAGGAATTTTTTCCCCTTTAAATACGCGAAATTAACATCGCGTTTTATTTCGAGAAGCGGCGACCGATTCGCTTTCAATCAGTGATATTTTGATGCACAGTTGGAATTCATATAATTTTTGTTTCAATTTTTGTTTTATTTGATCTAGAATAACTTTTTATCGGGCAGCTCCGAATTTGGCATCAGTCTTGCGTTACTCGCGACTCGAGAGAAATGGAGCATTTGCATTACCGTCGGTATGTCCCGGAGTCCCAGAAATGGGGGAAAACATTTTTTTTCAGTGAACTTGTTTTGTCTTGACTCCTGATGTATTCATTTTGTGCTGAAAAAGTGAAAGAATCAACAAATATCCAGACATTTTCGAGTAATGCCTTTTAACTGTATAGCTGGAATCAAGCAAGCTTTGAAAAAAAGCGTGACCTTTGCCCACTTTTGTCATATCTTGGACGTCACGTCACGATTGGTGTTACTAATATTTCGGCCGCCGCTTGTTCGTGCGCTCACGCAGGCAACATTCAAGTTCCCTTGATAAGTACTTTTTAAATATAATTTTTGTGTCGTTGAAGTGGAACCTCTGCGTCAGTTGTGAGTAATTAATACTAGTAGGAAACTGTTACGATCAAATTCACTGAGATGCCAAGGAATGTTTACTTCTTTGAAGCAGCTGCGAACCGATGAAGGAATCAGCTCTCGCAATCGGCATTGAGAGCCAAGTCTTGCTGTTCCTGCACTTCTGGTACAACATTATGTATGTAACACAGCAATTAAAACCAAAAGACCAAAAATAAATTTAAAAAAAAAACTTGACTCGAACTTGACTCGTGACTCGAACTTGACTCGGGCTCGAACTTGACTCGTGGTACGAACAAACTCGGCAAGCCGGGATAGCCCGGGCATAACCGTTTACATGGCAAAAAGCTATCCCGCCTAGAAGGGATACTTGCCCCGGGCAAGTATAGACCGAGTGCCCCGGCAAGGCGAGTTTCCCGTTTAGCATGTAAACGCTTCAATGTGTTTTCTAAAGAAACGTATGAAAAGTTGGCTCGCCCAGGGTAGCTCGGTTAGCCGGGTAACTCGGTTAGCCGGGGCACCCGCCTTCCATGTAAACAGGCCCTTAGTCGCGAATCGAACTATGGTAAATGTTGTTGTTGTTGTTGTTACTGTGAGAGAAAAAGTCCCGCCGTGAAAAGCTCTTTAAAGCATACTCAGGCTAAATTGCGTCACAGGGAACCTGACGCATTGGCTTGTCCCATAACATTTTCAAAAATAATACAAATTATTTACACACAATGTAGTTACAGCATAGCCGATGCGGTCGTGTCAAAAAATAAAAAATAAAACTATTCACATGATAAAAAAATTAATACAATTTGGTCTGCCAAACTTGTAGACAACATACATTGACAGCATCTGCACCATAGAAAGCGTAACAGATAAGAAAGAAAGTGTCATTTGTATAAAAACGCGAAATTCTCAGATTTTATGCGTGACTGGCCAATCTACAAATGTCTGTTTATTTGGCAACATAGGCGGCGGAGCAGCCCCCCCCCCCCCCCCCCCCCAAACGAAAATCTGAGAGGGGGCTCAGCCCCTCACAACGTTTTGGTTCCGAAAATATCCCGATCGCGGTGTAAAATTGGTTTGCTAAGAAATTCCGTCTCGTGATCGTTTCAACATGATCGTTTTTGGCGAAGTAATATGTTGTAGGACTTTCAATCAACAAACCTCTCTCCAGAACGCTACTAGTAGAGGTCCACAAACTGTTTAAATTGATTTGTGATGTTATCCTTGACATTGGCGATTTCAGAGCCTCATTTTATGCCCTCTGACTACAAAAGAGCTACACAAGAAGCTAGGGTCAAGAAGCACCATGAAGTAGGATCATCTGAACTGTTCTTTAAAAAAAATAAGGCCAAAACTTGTTGAATTATAGGGATTTCTGTCACTGAAAACAATCGCAAAGAAACGGATGACGTCTTGTCTGCTGACGAGTTTTTAATGCTGAATGATCGAAAGTTCAAACATCGAAACTTTCTTGGAAGTTTTCGGTAAACTTCGTTTATCTTCGGAAAAGTTCGAAAAATTATCGGATGCGTTCGTATGGCTTTCGAACAACAATCAGAATCTTCGGAAATCTTCGGTGTAGAAAGTGCTCAAAATACAAATACTTGCTAGAACGGAAAAAAGTTGATCCAAATATGAAAACCTGCCAAATACTTTTGGGACAGTCTTAGACCCCCACGTTCCAGAACGCTCCGCCGCCTTTGGGCACTGCTTGAATGCGCCATTTGCAACATATTTTGAGCAGTTCTCTTTTAAAGTTGACGATTTAAATACATTTTGCCTTATTTGGATTTTTTCTGAATTGGGTAAAGATGAAAACCATGATGTCGTTAAAGAACGCCTCCAACTACTCCTAGAATAAAAATTCATTCTATTTTTTCCATGCAACATTGTGTCAGGCTGTCCCTGTTGAGCTATTCAGATAGAAATAACACTGTAGAGCTTATTTAGGTGTGCATTTAGGGGGTGCGGGGATGGCGCAGTGGTGAGAGCACTCGCCTCCCACCATTGTGGCCCGGGTTCGATTCCCGGACCCGGCGTCATATGTGGGTTGAGTTTGTTGTTGGTTCTCGTCCTCGCTCCGAGGGTTTTTCTCCGGGTTCTCCGGTTTTCCTCCCTCCGCAAAAATCAACACTACTAAATTCCAATTCGATCTGTATCAGTCCTACGTCTTATACATGAGCCTCTGGCTCGGACACTGAGGGTAACCTCGTCCTGCGTATGGACTTTAAAATTGTATTTACATTTTTATTTACATTTTTTATTTCATTTACAGCTAGCGGTAGCGTTTTAAAACATACTCACATTGTGAGGTTTTTCAAAGTATAGCACCTCATCCTTCTCAAACGACAGTTCCTAATGTAAAAAAAAGGACAAGTTTGTTAACCCTTTTATCCCAGCGATGATTAAATTATAATTTTAATAGGCAGGTCATAGGAATGACAAAACCCAGAATATTAAGTTATTCGAAAGCAACTTTCTCAAGGAGAATTGCAAGAGCTGCAAGACACAAAAAAGGAATTTTTACGTTTTCTGGGACTTAACAGGGTACAGTCAACACCCTGTTCTCTCCAATGATCTTACTAGTTCCTGTTTTGGAAGTGAACAAATGACTATTTCAACTGGAGCTTCGCTTAACTATGCCTTTGAAAGTAATCCGGCAGTCAAACAGTGTAGGACTTTATTATTTTCGAAATTATCATTGATATTTCTTCCATGATTATGTTTTAATATGCCACATATGTTGCAAGCACTGGGACTTTGCATTAAATTCCAAATATTAATTGTGACTTTAACTCAATCTTTAAGTGGTGAATTATTTAGGTGTGCATTCTCTTTTCTCTGTTTTTTTTTTTATATTATTTTTTGTGCTTTTGTTAACCCTCGGACGTACAAGCAAACTCATACCCCCACCATCGTACAAGGGGGGGGGGGGGGTGGATGGAACCCCTCCCCGGAGTTTTCGTTATATTAAGGCGTAGCGAAAATATTTTGCTCTCAGAAGAAAGCCCGTAGCTTAATCTACAAGATGGCATAATTTTAATTGGCTGTGACGTCATATGACGTCACGTGACGTCATTAGAGCCGCCATCTTGGATCCGCCATCTTGGATTTCAACATTTTCTTAGAAAGTCACAAAATAACGGAAATTGATGCAAAATCAAGTCAGAATGCTTATGAAATGTTAAAATAAACAAATCGTGCAATTATGTTTAAAAAAACTGGAAACGTCCGAGGGTTAAGAGTTTGGGCGACCAACCGATGGGAAATTTGAGACGGAAAACTATACACCTGTCTGTAATGTTACACTGTCATTCTAATAAAAACCCAAGCGGGGCAGGTATGAGGTGTTGCTGCCAGTTCTTCGGATACGGACTAGAGATTCACTGTTGTGGCATCCTTCGGGTACCCACGTAATTGAAAAAAGAACCGCTTTTAAAAGACATGTTTAATATGAAGAGAAACTAACCGTCCATGCCACTGATGTCCTGGCAGTATATTTATAAATTCCAACGACTTCAGTTCCTGCTTTCCATGCTGGTACCTGAATGCCCCAAAAACCGCGAGATATAATTTAATATCTTAAGTGGTTGGGGTAGTTTCTTAGAACTTGCTGAGTGAAAATTCGTAGAAGTTTCATTTTTTCTATCGTTTAATAAGGATATTAATTTTTCAACGTGGTGACTCAATGACTGAAATTTAGTTAAGGAATATTTATACTAGTGTGTATGTGTGTGAAGGTTTGTATGTCAGAGGAGGAAATTGGTTTTGCTTGAAAATAGCAAGTGTAGTAATGAAGAACAAAGGGAAGAAGAGAGTGACGAACCATAATTAAATGTCACTCAATACCAGAAGAACCTTTACGTATTAAACCTATCGTTTTTTATGGCGACTTCGAGGAATAACATTAATACTGGTATCTGACGTCAACTGAGAACAAAAGCAAAACAAGCAATTAAAACTGTGGGTAAAATTTGTTATGCGGCGAGAATGTTGTTTATGAATTCGGGGTATTAATCTTTGTGCAAAGATGTAGTTTTTAAATGGTTGGCGACCAATCATGCTTTTCGAATGCTTTCAAGATAGACCAACACCACCCACGCCTCGTTCAGTTCCCACAACTATCACATTCACAAAAGTGATATTTAATTCTTATGGAAACTAAAAAAGAACAAAACTTGCCTGTGTCGCCATAATGCTGGTGATTGGTGTCGCTGGTCTCCTAAAAGACGAAAAAGGAAAAATTAGAATAAATCAGATAACACTGATTAATTTCAACAAATTGTAATTTTGTTTCAATATGTGTTTGATTATAAATTTGGATGCTCATGCAGATACTGTAAAGTGGTAAGTTTTATTTCTCCACAAGGCTTTATTTATGAGGGGTTCAAGCAAATATCAGAAATATCTAACATTTGAATGATATCGAAAGGCAACAATAAACGAACGAGGCTTGTCTAAAAGTTGGCATTTTCCGCCACTTTATGTTAAGCTATTTTCAAGCAGGACAAAAGTATTTTCCATGCCATATGTATTTTGCTTAGCCATGGCTGTGAGAACTGATAAAAACTACGAGTAGATTTCCATCGATATCATCGTACCTGTAAGTGTGGAAGATGTCAACTGATGCATAGCAGACATCTTAACACTGTTCATCAGGTATCTCGGTCAGTTTTGTATGCTTTTTTATCAGTTATTTCATTGTCCGTTTTTAAGGTTATAAAAGTAAAAATTTATCAGTGAGGTTATGGTGTAATAAATCAATTTTCAGACGCTCAAAAAAAGTTTCTTTTATACGCGAGAAAAACACACCGTCACTAAGAGCCCAGTTAATTAGGCTTAGGCTTCCTGTGTGTTTAAGAGGGCTGTTCTTAAAAGTGTATTAACTATCATACTTGAATTTTATGGATACCTCTACAACACAAGGAAACATTAACTGAACAGTTGACAGGTTACAAGATATTCCTAAAATAGTAATTAAGTTAAAATGTGAGATGTAGCTTAAGTATTCGAGCAATTTAACCGTTGTAAAGCAGATCAGATCTTCCCATGTATTCAAACATTTAAAGAGCTCAGAGACTTGTCTAGCCTCCTGTTCTACAGACTGCTTTAAAGTTTAAGACTCTGCGGCGACTAGGTACCATGTTAAGCTAAAAAAAGCTATGTACATTAACAGTGGCGGAACCAGACCTTCAGATAAGGGGGGGGGGGGGGAGGGGAGGGCGATCATCCAGACCATAGAATAAGAGGGGGGGGGGCGCTCTCGAAAAAAATTCTCGGCCCTTCTTGTCTCTATTTGTTCTAAAAATAAGGTGGGGGCCCGGCCCCCCTGGCCCCTCCCCAAGATCCGCCACTGTTAAAATGGGAAAAGCCCGACCTGAATCAACATGCCCAGAACAAACATATAAACTTAACGCTTTCTTTGTGGGCGCCCTGACCAAAGGCCTTATTAGACCCAAATGTATTCGCGTATGTTATGTAATGTAATATAACGCTTACATTGTCAATCGCACGCTATATTAGTCCACACTTTTAACAACAAGCGTTGCACTGACGATGACGGATGTACCGTCGAAACATGTTTGTTAAATTAAACGGGCCGTGAAAGCTAAAAGGCATTTTTCAAGTGCTTCTAATAACTCCATATCTGTTAAAGGGACTATGTCACGGAGATTTTGCAGATTTTTAGTCTAAACTGTTCTGAAATTAGTGGAAGCCAACTTAACTCATAATAGAAATCAACCTACGGCTATAAATATCGATTTTTTTGAAGACGCGCGGAAACAATTTGAAAACGTTTGCCTAACGTTTTTTGCAATCCGTTTCCATCCGAGAAATCCGCAACCAAAGATGCTAGTTAACAGTTTCAGTGCTTTAATATAGCAGTTTTTACTAAAAATGGACCATTATTTTTAGGTTTCATGCGACACAACTGATACACATTTTGGCGGTTCAAAAATCTGGTAAAATCTGTGACATAGTCCCTTTAACTGAAGAAACCTTAGTTACAGTCCACCCTGTTACCAATTACTATTTCCCTTACCTTCAAATTTTGTCCTCTGCTTTAAAGCTTTGACTTCACTCTTTAACTGATTAAATATCAAGCGGTGCTTCTTAATTTATTAACTGGTGACGTATGAAAAATGCCATTAGAGGATGATTAGCTTTGTGTTTTGAACCAATATCACAAAGGAACGTAGCAACGCCCATGGTCTAAGAGATGCATTTTCTGTAGGCATATTAACTAGATAATTCGATCAAGAACTTTCTGCGCAGGGGGTTCGAGTATAAAACAGAAATGAATGCGTTGGTAATGTGGAAAAAAGAAAAGAGATTTCTGTTTCATCGAGAGGTAACCTTGTCCTTTTCTACGCCAGTGATCAACATCGGAAATCATCACATGATCACATCCAATTTCCCATTATCAGCTTTTATATATTCGTAGTTAAACCGGGGTTATTCGTTTGAATACAATTCCGTTCATATATTATAAAATTATTTTGGTTTATGTGTCTATTTTTACTACTCTAATCAATGTCTCTTAGATGTTGCATCAAGGTTTTATTCCAGAAAAACAGGAAGACATAACAGAACTATTGTTTATTTTTGGTGTCTTTGATCTTTTTGTGTTTGGTTACAAAACGTGTCCAATCCCACTTTATTGATGACTCTGTAAGTATCTTAAAAATCTCGGCTCATTTAGATAAGATCTGTACACGGGGGCCAATACAATTAATTGTCACGAATAGTGATGCATGTCTACATCGATCTTTAGTTCTAGAAGAATATAAAATCACTTCAGCTTGTGATTTATTACTTTTATTTAAAGTTTAGGTCCTGGAAATTACTTAAAAACATACTGAATATCATAATTGTTGTGTTACTTTTCCCATACATGTTTCGAGAGGTTCTTATCTTTAAATTACCATTGTTTAATCTTAACAATAACTTAAGCACTTTGTTGACGAGGCTTGGATGATGCATCCAATGTATCAATAAACAAAACAGGAAACCAAAGCTGACCTCTTGAGTCCAGAAACGCTAAAAGTTCATAATTAGTATTGCTTCTCAAAAACGTAAACATAGAAACAGAAAAACAGGAAGACATATCAACCATTCCGCTTAGACTTTAACCCCAACCTTAACATGTACGTACTTGAATAGTTTTGTTTGAATTATTAGTAATTTGAATTATTTCAAAGTTGAGTGCGCCGTGAATGACCAACCTAAGTTACTGCGTGACTGATCCAGAATTTTTAAATTTTGTAGACCCAAATTCCGCTTAAAATGTTGAGCAAAGTGCCTCTCGGCAATGCTGTGAAGTTCGATAAAAAGAAATTTCCACATTTCTTAAGTTCGCCGTTATGCTCCTACTCATCAAGCCGTCACCAAGGCAATGAAGTTAAAGACTATGTGATGAATTTAGAAGTAGAAGGCAAGGTCTCCGTGTTGATGGGTCTCGCTGAAGCTTCAGCAAAGTATCAACGGAAAGAGGAATCTTCCACCAGACGAGAAGTAATTTCCTTGTCTTGCTCGGTCTACGCCCGCAGAGGTTACCTTCTTCCCGGCAAAGAAACACCAGCGTACTCCGACAAGGGAATGGATTTCAGTATTAAAGGAGTAGAGATTGGTATGGAAGATATTTTGATTGTGACTTCGGAATATGAAAGGTGAGAAAAGTTAACATACACACCTTAACATTTTAAAATGCATGTGTGTACATGTTGGCATGTTACTGCCCCTCTTCTAGGATCACAAAGTCGTGTCTCGAAGGAGGCCATTGGCGTGTCTTTTAATTATAAGCAGTTAAACACGAAAGTTGATCGGAATTGCTAAAATGTTCGTTTGTTTATTTTTTAAATAGAAATGACAAGAGAACAGAGAATACAATTGAGATTAAGGCAAGAGTACTTTTCTTTTCGATTTCTGCCAAGATGAAAAGCATACATCAGAGTTCGCAAGTGCAGGGATTAGTCCGGATCGACCATTACTCATCTTTGACACGAGGATGGAAGAAAACGGAGTTTAGTGGCGACTGCTATGGTGAAGCATTAGCTGAAGTTGAGAGAATTGAAGATCATATGTGCAATATCCCAAACATTGTGAATAAACACCGTTATGAAGATCTTCCGCACATGCGGTTGGTGTTGAGTCCAAATGTTGCAGACGCTAACAACATTGCTTTATACCTCGAACTACAGGGCTGCATTAATGCAGTTCACATCGGCTTGGCGAGGAATAGAGAATTAAAGAAATTCTGCAACGAGTCCGTTGATAAGGACACTGACATTGGCCAACTTACACGGTTACTGCAGGATTTAGAAAACGTAGACGTTGGCAACTGTTCCTGGAAATTTCTAGACTCTGTTTGTCAAAGGATTAAGAGCGAACTATAAGAACTCTTAACCGGCTTAAAACTCCTGTCAACTCTTAAGCGGCTAGCTAAATACTTCTGTTAATCGAACAGTACATTCTTTTTGTCAAAATATAGTCTTATCAATGCGCTTGAAGACGATATTTGAGAACTCTTTATCACTTTTTTTGTGCAAATCTAAAACTTGTTCATCACCCTGTTTGTTACCTGTAAAGGTATAAAACTATTTTCAATATTAATATCACTCGGACAAGTTCTTGAAACTCGCTGCATGCCTACAGGTGAAGCCAATCATTTTTACTACACCGAGAGATCTTTTTAAATCTTCTTATTGCAACCACATGGCCCTTAATTCTGGGAATCAGCTTATTTATTTTTTTGTATTGTTGACGCCCGGGCAAGCGTGTGTTTTAAATAAAGTTTACCTACTTCCGTTTTTGGATCAAAATAAAAATATTATTTTGTTTTGTACTTTTAGGAGGAGGGAAACATCAGTGCTTTAAGAATAAACCTAAACCTAAATGAACAGTTCTTTTCAAACATAGTGAAATATATTGCAGCAGATTCTCGAAATCATCTTTCATTGCCGGTCAAATACCCCATTTTATTTGTCTTGAGAAAACAGTGCCAGAAAAGGTTGCTTCGCCTCTAAAGACGAAAAAGGTTGCTGTACACAGGCGAACATTTTACGTTAGCGGACACGTACATTTTGGCTGACATTTGGCTTCAATGTCCTCAAAACATCCTCTGCAAAACACTGCTCCTATTTTCCGAACTTTTATTTATTTGATACGGCATTAAATTTTAGAAGGGAAAAAGGACAGAACACAGAACACAGACAGAACACAAAACTTGGGCCCAAGGGGCAAAGAGTATATGTGGTATGAAAGTTAAGGTTTAAAAATGAAGTTGTAGAAAATTAAACGCTTGTTTACAAACTATACAAGTAGTTGTCTATGAAAGTATAAACGATATCCCATATGATATATGGACCATATATCACTAAAAACCAAAAACTCAATATGCCGATGAATACAGCTATGACTAAACCGCATTATTATTATTATTATTATTATTATTATTATTATTATTATTATTATTATTCTCTATATAAACTTTAAGATCATTTGCCTCGAGTCATTGTGCTGAAAAAGAACTAAAAAACAGGAAGACATAACATAGCTATTGAATTCTTTGGGAGCGTAGATATATTTTTATATTTGGTCACGAAACGTTTTATATAATTATCTTGGCTTGAATAGATTGGCGCTAGTTTATACGTAAAACAATATCGCTTTTTATCTTGGTTTCTTAATGGGTCTTGGTGCATTAAGATAAGAGTTGTAAATGGAAGCCAATAAAATTAGAAATTTGTCGGTCACGATTAGTTATGCTCGATTTTTGCATCTATAGCTCAAACAAAAAAATCGAATCGATGCCTTAGCTAAGATGTAAATGTGACTTCAGTAGGATCATAAATAAAACAAGTTATATATTTGTATTCGGTTAAACATACTTTAAGATGTGGATCATTTTTAAAATTTTTCTCATTCGTGGGTTTGAGATGTTGCCTCAAGCTATAGAACAGAAAAACAGCAGAGCTATTGTTTAGTTTAGATGTGTCTTAACGTGTTCAGTTAATAGGTTTAACAGCGCTCAGCGCAATTCCATTAGAGTTGCAAACAAGGCCAATATCATTAATTATCAAGATAAGTAACGGATTTACAATGAGTTTTTTTAATTACCGCCGTGTTATCTAAACCACTTTGCTGACGCAGTTTAGAGCATGAAGCCAATTTACCCCGATACGAGATTTGGGATAAAATATGCAATTTTTATTACTCTCACTTTCATATTAGTGTCAACTAGTGTTTACTCTTCGCGAAACTGAAATAGATGTTGAAACGAAAAATTGGACATGCACACGATTAATTGATCTCGTGCCTTTAGAGTCATCCTTGTCTGTCTTTGCAAGTCACGCGGTTGCTGCAGGCATACTGCAACTGTATTTACAAGCAAGATTCAGCACAATTTGCTTTAATGAAGAAATATTTCAGTTGGTGACGATAACTCAGCTAGTTTTCTTATGTAAAACAAATTTGCTTTAAGTCGGGGAACTCGGCTACGAGGAAAATATTTCTGTTTTTATGCCTTTATCGGCTTTCATAAAAATCATAGCCAAGTCATTTCGCTCCCGAGATTGTGTTCAATTAGTAGGTTGACGCTCTGGAACTATAGTTGTAAACGGGGGCCAATACAGTTAATTGTCACGATTAGTGAAGTGTGTCTTTATCCTAAAGCTCTAACAAAAGAAATCGATTCAGCTAGTGGTGTTGTATTTGAAAAGGTTATGTTATGGAAATTTCTTAACTAGTTTTGACACCTGATTATTTTATCTTCTCAGTAACTTAAGCACTTTGTTGACAAAGTTCAGATTATGCAGCCAATTACCCCGACAACAGAATTTGCACACATTTTTGATTTTATAGTTCTCTCATAGCAGTGGTAACTTATTTTAACACTTCAGGTAACATAAAAATGCGTTTTGCTCGACACACGATCATGCGATCAATTATACCTATACGTTTAGAGTAATTAATGTCAGATATGCGGTCCAATTAATAGTAAAAGAATATTAACACACCCAAACTAAATAATAGATCTGCTATGTCTTCCTGTTTTTCTGTATGCTATGACCTCGAGGCATGTTCTAAAAGTCTTTTTCGGAGAAATTATAACATTTTTGAATTGTATTGTATTCACACAGATTACTTGAACAATGTACAAAATAGTGTTAAGTTTCTTAGTTCGCTGTCGAAATTTCCAGTTTAGTTTCTTTTTTGCTTTAGGTAGAAAGAGGTCTTATTAAGCAACCTTGTAACCACCATTCTACCCGAGTGTGCGGATTTCAACTCCCATGCGCAAACATTTTCAATTATTAACGTGATAATCCTTCAGGCCGAATCTGGGGTGCTCTCTTCGGCATCCTTTGTGTCCCTTTTCTTTGTCGCCCTTTCTGTTCTTCGGGCCCTCAATACATTATTAAGTCCCACAGTTCATCGTCTGTATCTTAACAAGTTTTTGTACTCGGGCGCACTACGAACACTCCGTACCTTTCGTTCATGCTAGTTACAGATAATTACATGCACCATGCACATAGCTTTGTTTAATTTACGCAAAAAGGTTGATCGACTGATACCTTTAATGACATGACCAAGTTTTGAAGTTTTCTTGGTTAAAAAATATCAGAAAAATAGTTGGTAACACAGTTCAAATGTATTCTTCTCTACTCATAACTCTAATCAAAGTTAACAGGAATTTAATGAATGTGTTTAATTTTTGGTTATGTTGTCATTAGACTTAGTGTTTTAGCATTGTTCTTTGTTTATATATTTGGCTGAGCTTTTTATACTTGGTCCTTCCTAGTTTTCTTCGCTTTATTGGTTATTTCTCTTATAAGTTATTGAGTTTTGAGTCTCTGTCTCCTTTACTAGTTGCATGTGCTTACGATTTTTCTGTGGAGTTAAGCAATTAGTGGACTTTGAAAAACAGGAACACAAAGCTCATTCAACGTACCTTTGTGATATTGGTTTAGAAACCTGCCTTGTCATCCTCCAATGACTTTAATGCATTATCATGCGTCACACGTCACCAGTTAATAAATTGAATTTTCATGTTGATTTCTTTTAAGTTGGAGGGTGAAGTTACAAGTTAAAGATAAATTTTGAAGGTAAGATAATAATAGTGATGATGATAATAATAATCAATTCTGCATAAAGTATTGACAACGTCTCAAAGATTCTCGAATTTACAAGATTTGATTATACATTGGAGGGTAATCGATTCATGCAGAATGTCTTTTGCTTTTTCTATTAAGCTTTGCGCTTCCATGTTGTAGTATCTAAGATAAATTGTTATAACATCTGTGATCGTATTATAATAAAAATCGTAAAACGCAAATATAGTCGAACTTCGACTTTCAGATATTTCGTGATTTTTTTGTTGTTTGCTTTGAATGAATGTTTTGTAATCTGGGAAAAGGGAGGGGGGGGGGGGGGGGACTCTTTAAAACATTGGTTTTCTGCTTTTTTAAGCCAGCTTTTGACAAGAAAAAGAGGACAAGAAATTCATACACTTCCTGCACATGAATGAGTCATTTAGATTTCGAGATACGAATGACAAGTGACTTTAATTGGATTATTTTGTAAACTACGGCTAGTACGTATAAGCTGCGAAAGTAAACAACGTCATTCACGGCCAGTTATGAATGTAAAGTCCATGGAACTAGTTCAAAGCGATTAATGAGAATTTCGTGTAAGATGCAATGGCTTGATTTTCGTTTCTATCGTTAAGGCAGATGTAGGTACCGTAATGATTCGATTTCGCGCCCTCCCAACAGTAAACGCTCCGTTTATAACAAGAGCCTCTCCAGAGATAGTTAAAGTATTCAAAACACAAGTAAAAAGAGGAAATTTGATCAAAAGAAATCTATAAGTAAATAATGCAAACGCAGACATTATGAAACCAGTAAGTACGTAGCTTTTGATCCAGTCGCAACTTAGTTTTTCTCATACTTTCCTCTGTTCCCCTGTACCACTGTTCCACTGTTCCACTGTTCCCCTCTGTTCCTCTGTTCCACTGTTCCATTGCGCCACTGTTCCATTGCGCCACTGTTCCACTTCAGTCTCCACTGTTTGCTCTGTTCCTTTGTGCCACTGTTTTACCGTGTTACACTGTGCCACTGTTCCTCTGTTCCACACTATTCCATTGTAACCCTGTTTCGCTGAACAACTCTTCCACTCTGTTCCACTGCGCCTCTGTTTCACTGTTTCACTCTGTTCAACTATGCCACTGTGTTAATGTTCCACTGTTTAACTCTGTTCTTCTGTACAGCTGTCCCACTCTGTTCCAATAAAGTTTCTTTTAAGCAAAGTTTAATACATAGCTAAATGTCTACATTAGATTCACCAAAAACTCAATAAGTAGTAACACAATTATGACCAAACCGTACTTTTAATTATTCTATACATTAACTTTGAGATCATTTTACTCGAGTCAAAGTGCTAAAAAAGGACTAGAAAAACAGGAAGACATAACATAGCTATTGTATTTTTTGGGTGCGGAGATTCTATTATATTTGGTCACGAAATGTTTTTAACAATTATCTTGGCTTGGATAGATAAGCGTCACTTCTTTTGTAAAGCAAGTATAGCTCTTTATCTCGGTTTCCTAAGGGTCTAGATGCACTTAGATTTTAGAGTTGCAAACGGGGGCCAATACAATGAATAATTTGTCGGTCACGATTAGTGTAAATGCTGGATGTTTACATCTATATATATCTCAACCAAAATACTCGAATCGTTGTCTTAGCTATAGTTCAAGATATAGCTTAAGAACTAAAGACTCGAATAACACGGTTAAACACATTTTTAGATGTAGATCATTCTTTAAATTTTTCTCATTCATGAGTTGTTTCCTCAAGCTATAGAGCAGAAAACCAGGATGAAATAGAATAACAGAGCTATTGTTCAGTACAGATGTGTCGTAACGTGTTCAGTTAATAGGTTTAACAGCTATCAGGGCAATAGTATAAGAGTTTTTTTTTTTATAAAGAGCCAATATTATTGGCTTTCATAAGTGACAACTAGTGTTAAACTTTTCGCGTAACTGAAATAGATGTTCTCAACTAGTGTTAAACTTTTCGCGTAACTGAAATAGATGTTAAAAACACAAAATTGGACACACGATTAATTGATCTCGTGCCTTTACAGTCGTCCTTGTCCGTCTTTGAAAGTCACGCGGTTGCTGAAGGCATACTGCATCACTTTTGCGGCAGGTTTAGTAAGGACGTTTTTTATTTACAAGCAAGATTCAGCACAGTTTGAAGAATTATTTAAGTAGGTGACGATAACTCAGCTAGTTTTATTACGTAGGACAGTTTTGCCTTAAGTGAGGGAAACTCGGATACGAGGAAAATATGATCTGCTACGACTGCTTGGGGTTTAGCAATTTTGTTTCTATGCCTTTATCGGCTTTTATAAAAATCAAAGCCACGTCATTTTGCTCCCGACATTGTGTTCAATCAGTAGCTTGACGCTCTGGTACTAGAGTTTTAAACGGAGGCCAATACAATTAATTGTCACGATTAGTGAAGTATGCCTTATCCTAAAGCTCTAACAAAAGAAATCGATTCAGCTAGTGATGTTGTATTTGAAATGGTTATGCTATGGAAATTTCTTAACTAGTTTTAACACCATTGTTTTATCTTGGCAATAACATAAGTACTTTGTTGACGAACTTCAGATTATGCAGCCAATTATCCCGAAAACAGATTTTGCACACATTTTTGATTTTATAGTTCTCTCATATCAGTGGTAACTTATTTTAACACTTCAGGCAACATAAAAAGGCGTTTTCCTCAACACACGATCAATTAAATTAATACTTTTAGATCCTTTTAGAGTCACTGACATCAGAGAAGCGTTCCAATTAATAACAATAGACGTTAATGATGACAGGTTTCAACTCTGGCATGCAAACATTTTCAATTACTAACGTGACAATCCCTCAAGCCGAACTCTGGGGTGCTCTCTTTGGCATCCTTTGTGGCCCTTTCCTTTCTCTCCCTTTTTGGTGTTGCCGTCAATACATTATTAAGTCTCACACTTCATCGTCTGTATCTAAACAAGTTTTTGTACTCGGGCGCACTATGAGCAAGAAGCTTTCGTTCATGCTAGTTACAGGTCATTACACCACAACATAGCTTTGTTTAATTAACACAAAATGGTTGATTGAGGCACACTGACACCTTTAATGACATGACCAAGTTTTGAAGTGTTCTTGGTTAAAAAAGTATTAGAAAAATAGTTTTTAACACAGTTTAAATATATTCTTCTTTACACGTACCTCTAATCAAAGTTAACAGGAATTTGATGAATGTGTTTAATGTTTAGTTATGTTGTCATAAGACATACTATTTTAGCCTTTGTCCTTGTTTATATATTTGGCTGAGCTTTATGTGCTTGGTCCTCCCTCGTTCTCTTTGCTTTAGTTGGTAATTTTGCTTGTAAGTTATTAAATTTGGAGTATTTCTGTCTCCTTTAGTTGCATGTGTTTACGGTTTTTCTGTGGAGCTAAGCAATAAGTGGACTTTGAAAAACAGGAACACAAAGCTCATTCAACGTTCCTTTGTGATATTGGTTTAGAAACTTGCCTTATCATCCTCTAATGACTTTAATGCATTATCATGTGTCACACGTTACCAGTTATAAGTTGAATTTTCCTTTTGATTTCTTATTAGGTGGAGAGTGAAGTCACAAGTTGAAGGGACATTTTAAAGGTAAGATAATAATAATGATTATTTCTGCATGCAGTACTGACAACTTCTCAATGATTCTCGACTTTTCAAGATTTGTTTATACATCTGAGGATAAACGATTCGTGCAAAATGCCTTTTGCGTTTACTCTTTGGCTTTGCACTTCCATGTTGTAAGATAAATTGTTATGACATTTGGTGTAGTGGATATCACTAGCAACAGGGAGACGCGGGTTCGAATCCTGCTCGGGGCATGCAAGTTTTCTTTTATTTCAGAGACGTGTGTCGAAAGCCATCTGTAATTTATTTACATCTTTCTTTCTACGTTTGTAAGGCTTTCTAGGCTTATAAAATTTCTATCTGTCACGTAACCCAATTAAATTTGGGAATTTAGCCATGAAACACACAAATGTCTCGAAAGAAAAATGCCCTGTGGATTGACCGCGTTCGATCCGATACATATCAATAAGTTGCCACGTATCCAGCATGGTTGACCCGATGGTGTAGTGGATATCACGTCTGACTAGTAACAGGGAGAGGCGGGTTCGAATCCTGCTCGGGGCATACAATTTTTCTTTCATTTCAGAGACGTGTGTCGAAAGCCATTTCTTTCTACGTTCTTGAGACCTTACTCCGAATTGCGTCCACGCTTGTTTGTTACTTTAAAAAGCAACGTACCTCAGTAGTCACTTTAAAAACCATTAGCTTTACAAGGGCCATGCGGAATAACGTGATAAGCTAAACAGTTTGAGCAATGACCAATTCTCGTGTTTATAATGCCGTTTGCTAACTGCATTGATAACTTACAAACACGATGATGAGAAACCCGAAATGTTATCCTAAAATAACCGCCACTTAGCGCACAGTGGAACAGAATGGAACAGTGGCACTGTTCTATAACGGTTTCAAGTGAAATGAACATCATAGCTGTCACGCTTTTATACGAAACAAATAAAATTCTAACGCTTTTTAACACGCTGTGCCACTGTTCCATTCTGTTCCACTGTGCCACTATGTGCCGCTGTGCCACTGTTGCACTGTGCCATGTTCCGCTTTGCCACTGTTTCACCTTGTTCCACTGTGCCACTCTTCCACTGTTCTCCTCTGTTCCACTGTGCGATTTTGCACTGTTCTTCTGTTCCACTGTCTCATGTTGCACTGTACTACTGTTCCATGTTCTTCCACTGTGCCACTGTTCCACTGTTCCATTATTCCATACTGTTCAACTATTCTACTTTGTTCCACTGTACCACTGTATATGTTTTCGTAATCAGGTTCACTTTTTCCATTTTTTTAAGGGAACATGGAAATACCAGCTTATACATCGCCCACGTTATGTCTTGGGCGTACATTTGACAACGAAACGTCGAGAGCATGCGGCGACATCTTCGAATCCAGCACTGACATACCAACTAAGCCGATTAATGTGAACAAGTTTTCGTTCAACTACAAAGTCGTCAAAAGCAGCAAAGATGTAAATGACTTACTGGACGTGTCTGGTGAGCTATCGTTGAAAATCAAGGCCAATCTTCTCAAGGTGGAAGGGTCAGGACAGTACATAAATGAGAAAAAGACGGAAGAGGGAACAACCAACCTTCTAGCTGTGATGAAATGTACCACGGTAATACATTTATACTGAATTTCATTTCACCCAGTAGGCGAGGCAGCACATATATTAACAATGCAGTCTTTATCTGTCTGTCAATCAACAGTTACTATCTGCTAAAAAAATGCTTTTCTCGAACCTTTCTTTTTGACTGATTTATTTATTAAATAAGAACAAACTTTCGCTTGTCTTAAGACACAATATGGTGTATTCACTCTCTTGCAAACAATGCATTAAGCTTGTAAATTATAGTCAGGTTGTTACAATGGAATCAAAAAAATGATTTATTTGTCGTGCACGGTCACCAACAATCAGGTTCTACTGTTGAAGTAAGCTTATCTCTTTCTTCCCTGTTAAAATATAATAACATTAAACAATATACATCAGAAGGACGTTCAACCAAATTCACAAACTATCATAACAAAGTAACCTGATCAGAATTTAATTTCAAAAATACCTTTAGGTAATTGAGACCATTGTTGGACGACCGAAACCAACAGCATTTGTTGAGGGATTGGGTACTCAATATGTAAGGAGCGTTACATATGGCGCGGAGATGGTGGCAAGTCTCAAATTCAAGTCCTCGTCAAGTTCAGAAACGTATGTAGGAGTGCCACTGCCACTGCCACTACCACTACCACTACCACTAACACTAACACTAACACTGCCACTGCCACTGCCACTGCCACTGCCACTACCCCACTACCACTACCACTACCACTACCACTACCATACCATTACCACGAACACCAACACTACAACTAACACTACCACTAACACTACCACTAACAATGCCACTACCACTACCACTAACACTAACACTAACACTGCCACTACCACTACCACTACCACTACCTCTTCCACTACCACTAACACTACCACTGCCACTACAACTGCCACTAACACTAACACTAACACTAACACTAACACTAACACTGCCACTACCACTAACACTGCCACTACCACGACACCAACACTACCACTACCACTACCACTACCACTACCACTACCACTACCACTACCACTACCACTTCAACTAGCACTACCACTGCCACTGCCACTACCACTACCACAAACACTGCCACTACCATACCACTAACACTAACACTACCACTACCACTACCACCACACTACCACTACCACCAACACTACCACTACCACCAACACTACCACTAACACTAACACTAACACTGCCACTAACACTACCACTACCACTACCACTACCACGGACACTACCACTACCACGGACACTACCACTACCACTACCACTATCACTACCACTACCACTACCACTACCACTACCACTACCACCACACTACCACTACCACCAACACTACCACTACCACTGCCACTACCACTACCACTACCACCAACACTACCACTACCACTACCACCAACACTACCACTAACACTAACACTAACACTGCCACTAACACTACCACTACCACTATCACTACCACTACCACTACCACTACCACTACCACTACCACTACCACCACACTACCACTACCACCAACACTACCACTACCACTACCACTACCACTACCACTACCACTACCACCAACACTACCACTACCACCAACACTACCACTAACACTAACACTAACACTGCCACTAACACTACCACTACCACTACCACGGACACTACCACTACCACGGACACTACCACTACCACTACCACTATCACTACCACTACCACTACCACTACCACTACCACTACCACTACCACTACCACTGCCACTGCCACTACCGTCAACACCAACACCAACACCAACACCAACACCAACACTACCACTACCACTACCACTACCACTACCACCACACTACCACTACCACCAACACTACCACTACCACCAACACTACCACTAACACTAACACTAACACTGCCACTAACACTACCACTACCACTACCACGGACACTACCACTACCACGGACACTACCACTACCACTACCACTATCACTACCACTACCACTACCACTACCACTACCACTGCCACTGCCACTACCGTCAACACCAACACCAACACCAACACCAACACTACCACTACCACTACCACTACCACTACCACCACACTACCACTACCACCAACACTACCACTACCACCAACACTACCACTAACACTAACACTAACACTGCCACTAACACTACCACTACCACTACCACTACCACTACCACTACCACTACCACGGACACTACCACTACCACGGACACTACCACTACCACTACCACTATCACTACCACTACCACTACCACTACCACGGACACTACCACTACCACTACCACTACCACTACCACGGACACTACCATTACCACGGACACTACCACTACCACTACCACTATCACTACCACTACCACTACCACTACCACTACCACTACCACCAACACTACCACTACCACCAACACTACCACTAACACTAACACTAACACTGCCACCAACACTACCACTACCACTACCACGGACACTACCACTACCACGGACACTACCACTACCACTACCACTATCACTACCACTACCACTACCACTACCACTACCACTACCACTACCACTACCACTACCACTGCCACTGCCACTACCGTCAACACCAACACCAACACCAACACCAACACTACCACTACCATTACCACTACCACGAACACTAACACTACCACTAACACTGACACTGACACTACCACGAACACCAACAATACCACTAACACTACCACTGCCACTGCCACTGCCACTGCCACTGCCACTGCCACTGCCACTGCCACTGCCACTGCCACTGCCACTGCCACTGCCACTGCCACTGCCACTGCCACTACCACTACCACTACCACTACCACTACCACTACCACTACCACTACCGCTACCACTGCCACTGCCACTGCCACTACCGCTACCGCTACCACTACCACTACCACTGCCACTGCCACTGCCACTGCCACTGCCACTGCCACTGCCACTGCCACTGCCACTACCATACCATTACCACGAACACCAACACTACAACTAACACTACCACTAACACTACCACTAACAATGCCACTACCACTACCACTAACACTAACACTAACACTAACACTAACACTGCCACTGCCACTACCACTACCACTACTACTACCACTACCGCTACCACTGCCACTGCCACTGCCACTGCCACTGCCACTGCCACTACCACTACCACTACCACTACCACTACCACGAAAACGATTAGGAACACTAACATTACCACTAACACTACCACTACCACTGCCACTGCCACTGCCACTGCCACTGCCACTGCCACTGCCACTGTCACTGCCACTGCCACTGCCACTGCCACTGCCACTGCCACTGCCACTGCCACTGCCACTGCCACTACCACTAACATGAACACCAACATTACCACTACCACTGCCACTACCACTAACATGAACACCAACATTACCACAAACACTATCACCACCACGAACAATACAACGAACTACCACTACCACTTCCACTACCACTACCACTACCACTACCACTACCACTACCACTACCACTACCACTACCACTACCACTACCACTACCACTACCACTACCACTACCACGAAAACGATTAGGAACACTAACATTACCACTAACACTACCACTACCACTGCCACTGCCACTGCCACTGCCACTACCATTGCCACTGCCACTGCCACTGCCACTACCATTGCCACTGCCACTGCCACTGCCACTGCCACTGCCACTGCCACTGCCACTGCCACTGCCACTACCACTAACATGAACACCAACATTACCACAAACACTATCACCACCACGAACAATACAACGAACTACCACTACCACTTCCACCACCACTAACACTACCACTAACACTACCACTACCACTACCACTACCACTACCACTACCACTACCACTAACACTACCACTACCACTACCACTACCACTAACACTACCACTACCACTACCACTACCACTACCACGAAAACGATTAGGAACACTAACATTACCACTAACACTACCACTACCACTGCCACTGCCACTACCACTAACACTACCACTACCACTACCACTACCACGAAAACGATTAGGAACACTAACATTACCACTACCACTACCACTACCACTACCACTTCCACTACCACTAACACTACCACTACCACTACCACTACCACTACCACTACCACTACCACTACCACTACCACTACCACTACCACTACCACTACCACTACCACTACCACTACCACTACCACTACCACGAAAACGATTAGGAACACTAACATTACCACTAACACTACCACTACCACTGCCACTGCCACTGCCACTGCCACTGCCACTGCCACTGCCACTGCCACTGCCACTACCACTGCCACTGCCACTGCCACTACCACTGCCACTGCCACTAACACTGCCACTACCACTAACATGAACACCAACATTACCACAAACACTATCACCACCACGAACAATACAACGAACTACCACTACCACTTCCACTACCACTACCACTACCACTACCACTACCACTACCACTACCACTACCACTACCACTACCACTACCACTACCACTACCACTACCACGAAAACGATTAGGAACACTAACATTACCACTAACACTACCACTACCACTGCCACTGCCACTGCCACTGCCACTGCCACTGCCACTAACACTGCCACTACCACTAACATGAACACCAACATTACCTCTACCACTACCACTAACACTAACACGAACATTACCACAAACACTATCACCACCACGAACAATACAACGAACACTACCACGAACACTAACACTACCACTACCAGGAACACCAACACCAACACTACCACTTCCCTCGCCACTGCCACTACCACTACCGCTACCACTAATACTGCCACTACCACTACCACTACCACTACCACTGCCACTGCCACTGCCACTGTTCAGTTTTTAAAATCAGAGTACTGTATTCACCATTGCGGTATTTCCCCATGCTCCACTGTAAAAACCATATAGATATTTGTTGCTTCAGTAGGTATTTCGAGCCTCTGTGGTTAGAAATAGTGTATGGATTTTTACCATGTTAGTCTGAAGTAGCGTATGGCTTGTATACTTTGGCCTGGAATTTGGGTGGTATTATTAAAAAATTTTACCACTACCACTACCACTACCACTGCCACTGCCACCGCCACCGCCACCACCACCAACACCAACACCAACACTACCACTGCCACTGCCACTGCCACTGCCACTGCAACTGCCACTGCCACTGCTACTATTACTACTACTACTACTACTACTACTACTACTACTACTACTACTACTACTACTACTACTACTACTACTACTACTACTACTACTACTACTACTACTACTACTACTACTACTACTACTACTACTACTACTACTACTACTACTACTACTACTACTACTACTACTACTATTGCTGCGGCTACTACTTCTCCTACTGTTTCTGCAGCTTCCCTACTTCAGTAACTTGTCCAGTTTTAACTTTAACTGTTTGTCTATTTAGAGAACACATTAAAGGAAGTGCCGAAGGCGAATTAAGTCTCTCTGCTGTCAACGTCGGACTGAAAGCGTCGTTGGACAAACTGTCCAAAGAGTGTAATGACGTGTCGAACATCACCATCAAATATTATGCAACGGACATGCCAGACAAACTTCCGACAACTCTAGAAGGATTGGTGTCTTTGATTGAGAATTTCCCTTCAAGACTGGAGCGTATTAATGATGGTAAAGGAATTCCTATGAAGGTGAGGTAGCACATCTGTCAGATATACCTTGTCATATAGTAGCGGTAAATTTCTTTCTTTTATTAGTAGAAGTTCGTTGGTAGATTTCAGATTTTTTTAAGGACTGTAATACTCCAGGCAGCGTATGAATTATGATTCTCCTTTCCAGTAAAGTTGTTCAGTTTTTAAAATCAGAGAAATAGTGTATGGAATTTTACCATGTTAGTCTGAGGTAGTGTATGGCTTGTATACTTTGGCCTGGAATTGGGTGGTATTATTAAAATTTTTCCCATCGAAAACGGGGGATTTGAAGCCACTCTCAAGTGTCAACGGAAAAAGAAGCCATTCCTGAGTGCCTGAGATTATTTATCACTGTACTTATTTTAGAGGTGTAATAAAGTATGAAAAGTCAGATATTTTGAACTGAAACAGCGGGAAGGTTGCAAGAAACATGTGGACAGAATTTTGGGTAGTAACCCTGCCCCTACCCCTTCACCGGGTTTTCTCACAATATCAAAGAATTATGTCTGATACTTTTTCGTTATAGTTCGAACTCCGGCCCACAACGGACATTATACCAAACGCAGTAGCATACCTACAGAGCAGTGTGTTGACGTATCAAATAGAGGACTTGGAATACCGCTTTGATGATCTTCGTAACGCTCTGACCTTCGCTAAGACATACAATCGGAGTGTCGAGACACCACACGATGATATTCAAAGGTTCATCTCTGAGATGAACGAACTATTGCCAGTGTTCTATTCAGCAATTTCTTCTTTGGACAAAAGAGAGGGGAAAGAGCGACTTGATTTTTGTTTGCAAGCCTACAAGAAAGCCTTAGACGGCTATGATGTAGAGGGAAAATTTGTCCGTGAGTGGAACAAAATTTTGAGCACAAAGGTAAGCGTAAGTTTTACATGTTGTAATTAAGATTTGGATTATGCTTAGTGTGCGTATATCGAGTTATGGATGCACGCAAGAAGTTTGCCAACGACTTAGTAATTATCTTGTTCTCGGCTGGTTGAGCAAACGTAAAAAGGAAAAAAATACAGAGAAATGGTTACCATTAATATTGCCGCAGAAAAATTTGTGGCCTTTTTAGTTACTGTTGAATGCCTTTCCACTAGAGTTTGTTGCAGCTTTATTTTTGGAAACATTTGGGAAGCGCGCCGGTTCTGGTTCGTTTTCGTTGATCTTGCTTGCTGTTTTGCTGGCTAAAAGGTCAACGTCGATGGAAAATTTGAATAGTTCTTCAATAGTTTCTTCCGTTTAGTTGCTGTGAAGATTGTTGGAAAGTAAGCAACGAGAAATCGCAGCTATAAAACTCGAAGGAACGAAACTGCATCTACACACGTCATCTTATATCGAGACCGTGCGTATATTTGTTAACTATTCCACGAGCGCGCGTTCGATATGAGATGGTAGATAGCCAACGAGGCGAGTGGCGTGTCGTAGGCTATAACTATCTCAATCCAACAAGTGCGAGTGGAATAGTTGTTTAATTAAAAACACCCCAAAGAATTGCAATATTTGAGCTCCCCGGCTGTTCTCGACTCGTTAGCGCGTATCGGCTACCATATTTGTGGTCAATGGTATATGAGCTCATACACTATTGCCTGTTAACCAATCAAAACTCAAAAATTGCAATATACCATTGCTTGTTTTTAATAAAGAGTTATCTACCATGGTCGATCAATAGGAATTAGATACGCCAGCACGCGCGCAATGTTATAAATATTGATAAACTTTATCAGTTGTATTGAACTTGCCATACCCTGCGATCTGGCGAAAGAAACTCTAGTCTTTGAAGAAGCTACGTCACGGACGGTGTATCTGGAAAAAGTTTCTCGTTTGGATTTCGTTTTAATTTCCTCTGTTGTAACCATCCTCGTTTTATTGCATAAGGGTTAATCCGATCGCGATTGATTGCATTGCATGTGCCCATTATACGAACACCAAAATACAAGAAACTTTTTATCTGATTCAGTATTATTAATACTTGATCTTGTCGGAAGAATTGTTCGTCATTAAATTGGAAGTTAGATTATTTGATTTGAAAGTGATGACAACTGGAATCTCCTACTACACAAAGAAGCTTACAAAATTGAGTTTCTTACACTATCCTTGAACAATGGCTTTATAAAAGCCAGCAGAGAACTATGCCTTTTCTCCCGAACTAGTCGTAATATAAATAAGTTATAGCACTACAGATTCCCCTCTCTGGCCCTACTTATGTATTGGCAATGCTATGTGACATGTGACATTTAATAAGTGAGTCCGACCTATTCTGGCCAGCAATTTCAATACAATGTACAACTGAAACGTCTTTAGAATGATTTTTAGTGGTAATGCAGATATTCTCGTGAAGACTGATATTTTGTTCTTTTAAAAGGAGGTACTTGGCAAGGATCTGGAGCAAAATTAATTGCCCAATTTTTTACTCTCCCTTACCTTTCTCCAAAAACTAAAGAATGGGTTCTTAATTACAAGAAACAGCATTTGCTTGAATTCGTGATCCAACTGAATGCTGTTGAAATTGTGTCACTTTTAGCGCCCTGTCGAAAACAATTTCGCCATTTAAAATTCATAATTCACTTTTCAGAGTACCTTAGTAAGTGGCTATGGAAACCGAGTCCAAATAATTACCAGAATGAAGTCAATTGCTTGCAAGACTTCGAAGCAAAATGGACTCTGTTGTTATATTAAATAAGGCCAATTAACCTTGTTCGAAGAAAATTTGTGACAGTACTGACAGAACTCAAGCCTGAATCCTACTGTCATTCTTTTATTCATTGAGCTTAGGTTGACTTTATCAAAATATTCACTTGCTCACCCTTACCACGTCACTTTCCACCCTTTCTTCTTGCATTTTGTTTAAATTTGTTAATTATCAATTTCGATAAACATTTGACAATAAAAATAAGCGGCAGTAAGACACAACGTTTCGATGTCATCCTGACACCATGGTAAACCGTGCTTTTCATCTGTCATCTACATGGGAGTCTTTCGTGACTGGATGTGATCGCCTGAAGCTGATGTTTACGAACCTCAAGTACCAGCTTAATTAACTCAACCATTTCTCACTTTGTCACCTCAGTGATGACCAAAGATCCTCTCGTGCCAGCTGAAGTACCTAACAACAAGGATATCATTCACCGAGTGGTATTACCTTTTAAAGATCAAACGTCGGCCGATGGAGTCAAAAAACAACTATCTGTCCTGAGCAAGAAAATCGATCACACTCTTCAACCAGTATTCAAGAGTCGCAAAATCGGTGAAGATCTCAAGATGCGTGAACCAAAACCACCTTTAATAGATCAACAATGCGTTGTGTACAATTACCAATGTGATCTGTGCGATGCAGATTATGTCGGCTATACCAGCCGGCATTTACACCAACGTATTGATGAACATAGGTTCTCCGCAATCGGGAAGCATTTAAGGGCCCATTACAGTATCTTTTGGGGCCGTTGCTAGGGAGATTTCAATTGGCTGTAACTTGATATATCTTTGCTTTTATTAAACCAAATTTAGACAGGAGTTTTAAAGTGCGACTGCAAGTCAGTTGATGACGTCATCGGTGCACGTCGAATGTCACGTGACCCAGAACAAAAAACTGAGTTTTACGCAAGAAACTTACGGTCTCATTCATAGTTTGTAGTATTGTGTCAATCAGTACGTTTATCTTAAAAAATGTAAGCATGCGTTTTCCGTTAGCACAAAAACTTGAAAAATAAGTAAAGAAAATGTGTTCTTTTGACCACGTTTTTGAACACAAATTTAATGTTGTTTTGATTTTCCAAAAACGCATGCTTACGTGTAAAGAAAAATGTATTTTCTTTCGATTTACTGCAAAAAACAGAAGGTACGTTTTTTTCCTTCCGAGAAAAACTCGCATTTTCGTCCGTACCGGAAGTAAAATTATACGGTGACTGATTGGTTGAAATCATCGTAATTGACATTGCTGCACTAAGTTGGCTTTCCCCCCGCTCACGTACGCTTCAAAAACTATAATTTTTCGACACGGCAAACTTAACTTCTTGCTTGTATTCGGACAGCTTTAACAACGTTTACTGTCGCTCAACTAACTGTAGAGGCTAAGACAAATGTAAACAAAGGCGGTCGTAAGTATTAAAAGAGTTTAGTGTGAGTTTCTTTATTTTCGGCTTGTAATTTGCAAATTACCGTAAACGGTGTATAAATTAAGTTATGTTTTGTCAAGGAGGCTACAATTCATAGTTCGGTTGAATAAATAGTTAACGTTTGTAAGCTGAAATGTTTTTATACAGGTGTTTTATATAGTTTAGTTTTCGCAGTTTTGTACCTTACTGAATTTGTCCTGTGGTTAGACTGCTGTACGAATCATAATCAGCAGTGTCTGCAAGCAATTTACGGCAGATAAATCGAGTTCATTCCTATATTTCTGCGGTAACTGCGTAAAAATATTAAATCTTACCTTCGTTTCGCAAACGTAATGAATCGCTGTTTCTTTTTTCTGAGCTTCGTTTAGTTCTAGTGACAGTGCTTTAATTTTTGCCAGTAGCTTTCACAGATTTCTTCAGTGAGCTGAAGGGGAAACTGATGAAAATACGGTAGCGCCGCACATTCGCATGTTTTCTAATGCATCGGCACTACTTTTAAAAATATTTCGGCGTTTTCGTATACTTGCTTCAGGCTTCGTATATGTTTTGCAATCATTTAGTATGACAAACTTTTTTTATTTCAATTTACCCAGTTTGCTTTTACTGCAGAACAAATTCCGTCATTGGAATATGATTCTAACCGAAGGGGATCTAAACTCGCGTAAAATTTTGCCGCTAAGCTGAATCACGAATGCGAGAAAACCGGAAATAAAATTGCACTTGCGTGGCAACCGCGTAGCTTGGCAACGAGATACTGTAATGGGCCCTTAACCCTATTCAGACCGGGCTTTTTTGGACCTTCTCAGATCGGGGGGGGGGGCTTCGGAAGCCCCCCCTATGTAACTTCCAGAATATTGAAGCAATCACCATGAAACTTATAGGATGTATTGTACGTCCGAAACTCTTTCTTTTGGTATACGTCACGTGGGATGGTGACGTCACATCACGTGACAATTACATCATGATGTCAAAACAGCCGCCATCTTGGATCCGCCATCTTGGATTTCAAAATTTTTCCAAAATGCCAGAAAACCACCCAAAATCATTGCAGAGTACTCAAAATGAATAAAAATGTGCTTTAAACCCGTAAAAATGTAATAATAATGCCATTTAAGTTGATTTTTATTAACAGAAACACGCAAAATTACAAATTTGGGAAAACATGCCTGTCAAAATGCCGTTGCCATGGTGATGTCAAGTTCCTGACACATCATCCAACCCTACCAATTTGTTGCCAGATAAATTTTAGGAAAACTCAGAAAGTTTGGCAGCGTTTGGTTAAATCTTAAAAAAGTTATAAAAGTTCAAAGTCAGCGCGGGCCTCAAAAGCCCCCCCCCCGGTCTGAATAGGGTTAAAGAACGATCACAGCCTTATATTAATAACATCGGCGACCTTACCAGTAATTTTTCCGTAATTTTTCCGTATTAGAAAGAAGAAGCCTAGCCTGAACACGCAATCGGATTCTATCCGCGCGAAACTATTAGTTTAAAACAAATATGTTAATGAAACATCACACCTCTAACCGCATATATAACACTGTTGAACCGTTATTTTATTTGTCACTTGAAAATGATGTCAGGATGACATGGAAACGTTGTGTCTTACTGCCGCTTATTTTTATTGTTAAATAATTATCAATTTGCAATTCTAATTATCTTTTTTTTTCAGAAACCAGTGGAACCAAACACCAAGGTAAGTGTCGTTAACATTTTTTGGTCTACAACAATAAACAACACATCTTCTTAAAAACAAGTATAGCTGTTAAAACAAGGAGCAAAGAACTTTTGGCACATCATACACTTTTAGATACCTTAATTTCGGGATTAATATTTTAATCTTAGTGGCTACCTGCTGATTAATTCTAAAACTGATACTTTTAATTTAGCTCCCCACTGAAAAACCACTGACTATTGTCCTCCTTGGAAAGACCGGAAATGGAAAAAGTACTACTGGTAACGAAATTATTGGCAAGGAACAATTTGATGTCAGTGATAGTCCGCAGTCTGAAACGGCATACTGTCAGAAGGGAACTGGTACAGTCAACGGCAGAGAGGTTACAGTGATAGACACCCCTGGTATTCTGGATACGTCGATTGTAAAAATGATGAGAGGTTACAAGTCCTGGTTACCCGCTTACAGAGACGAACAAGAGAGAATCTTAGCAGAATTGGTAAAGATGTTCACCATGGCTCCTCAAGGATTTGACGCCATCATCCTAGTAGCTAAGTTTGGCGAGCGATTCACTGCCGAGGACGCGGAAGCATTAAAAATGCTCAAACGTTTCTTGGGTAAAGAATCTGAAGGTCACATGATCCTGATACTCACACGTGGCGATGAAGCTGAACGCAATGCACGGAGGAAGAAAGTATCCCCGGTCGACAGGTACGTGAAACAATGGATCCGTGGGCTACCAGATTGGGTGCAAGATTTCATCCACCAAATTGGAGACAGGATAGTCTTATTCAACAACTTGCTGGATGCCGACACAGATTCTGAGGCTTATGACCGACAGCTAAATGAACTGATGGAGGTAAGGCATAAAGAAGCGAAGTTGAGATAGATGTAATAACTCTCATTTCGAGGCAGTGAACCTGTTATGACAGCTCTTGATGAAGAGTGGACATGGCAATTTGTCTGTCTTTTATTTCGTCATCTTTAATTTCTGAACCGCACCGTTAATTGAATATAATACAGAGAGTGATATTTTGTCAAATTGTTTAAAATATTACGATTCGCGAAGTAGTGAGTAATATTTGGAAATTTTTGAAATATCACGATCCGGTGTCATCCTCAAATAATACCGTGCAATTCATGCTAATTTTTTTTTACTATACCGGGTGAGATCCAGCCCAGTTGCAGATTTCTTGTAAGCTTTGTTTGGAGACTTGACTATTGTTGACGCAATACTAATGAGAGTCCCTTTCATCGCCCACAGCGGAAAGGTATCCCTTGAGAAATTAAAACAGTCCTTTGAGAGTTAACAAGAATGTGGTTCCTTCCGGTTCCACATTTACCCCCACTTAAAAACGCTATTCTCCTTCATTTTGCTTGTAAACAAGCAAAAAAGTCGAAAAAATCAGTGAAATCTAGTTACATTGCACATGTTAAAGTGTTAAGGTTTTCTCAAAGTAGTAGTTCGTATGGTGTGATCGTCCGCGCGAGAGTAGTTCTGGAAAGAACTGTTGTTGTTGTTGACTGGTCACTAGTGAAAAGTCACCAACAACAGTTCTTTTGAGAACTACTACAAATACTCTCACGCGGACCATCACACTATACGAACTACTGGATACTCCTGGCTTCAAACCATTTACTTGGACAGGTTTATTTCAAGCATATGTATTAACTTAGTGATCGTGTATATTTTATAAAGTTTTTTGCTGATTGATCGGTTCAATAGATCATACTCACGATAGACGCCATAGTGGCTTTCGTAGTACAGTAAAAATTAGCCGCGTTTTCTGAAGGGGACAGTCATTAAAATGATGCCGTTTTTCGAAAAAACAGCTGCTCTAAATAGCGAAGTGTCTACGCCAAAATCACATTTGAGAACCGAGTTATGGAATAACGATTTCATTATTAAGGTTAGTTTGCAAATATGCCCGATAACTTGAATTGTAAACTACGCAAGCCGTTTTCTGTTTATTAAAGCGCCGAAATTGCGTAAAACTAAGAGTATTTTTACCACAGTGCTAAAACCAAAGCACGGTATAAAAATAATGATCAGATAATAGGAACCAGCTGGAATTTTGCCGATTTTAGCTTGTCTCCCTGCTCAGGCATCAAGTGCCTAACTTACATTATACCGTGGAAACATTAACGTGACGGCTATCGTTAATAAGGCCTAAACACAACTGAAGCCTGAATAAAGGGTGACCACCTCATGCAGGTGTGACTATATTCACCCGACGCTTGCCGGTTCCCCCTCGTCTCTTACTGCCTGACAATGACATCTCGTAAACCTTACAAATAACTATTTTTGGAGCTCGCGTTCTTTTTTAAATTATAAATAGCGCTCTATTTATTTTGTTTGTTCAGGTCATAGACGTGATGAATAAAGGAAAGAGACCTTTCGTCAATGACATGACACAAAATGTCCTGGACAGCAGGATCGAAGAGACATTGGATGCCACTGGATACTCGCATGGGATAGAAAGTTTGAAGAAGAAATTAGAATTACTTGACAGACAGTTAAAAGACGAAAAGCTCAGCTACATCGAGAGGAAAAGACTCCAAGAGTCTCGGATCGAGATCGAGAAAGAAATTGAAGAATTAAAGGAAAAAGAAGATTCACGGCGAAAAGAGATTGAGCAGTCAGTGCAACGGGAGTTGGAAAGAAAGCTAAAAGACGAAGGGGGATGTTATCCCGGGTCAGCCATCTTCATTGACAAGCATGGCCATAGACGACAAATGGCTTCTTTACAAATCGGCGAAGAAGTGCAGGTCATCAACAACAACGAGATCCGGACAGAACCAGTGATTACCTTTATTCACCATCAACCAGAAGCAATGCAAGAATTCATTAAAATAACAACTATGAAGAACAACATCCTGAAGATCACTGAAGATCATCTGCTGTTTGTAGAGAAATTGGGCCAAGCAACAGCCATCCCTGCCAGAGATGTAAAAGTCGGAGACACAGTGTACGTGAGAGGAAAGCACGGTGTAGGGAAGGATGCAGTTCAGAGCATCAGCACTGTCTACGAGAAAGGTGTTTACGCCCCAGTGACCCTCAGTGGCACCATTCTCGTCAATGATGTGCACACCTCGTGTTACTTTGATGTGCTGTCTCATGAGTGGTCCCACAGAGCCATGGGTGTTGCTCGCGCCGTGCATTATGTGTCCCCTTGGATGCTGCAGTGGATCAGTGGTGTTGGACAGAAGGATGGATTCCCAGGCTGGTGCAGGCTGGCTCATAAGATGCTCACTTTGTTGGACTGAACTATTTTGCGATTTGTGTACAGCAATGCATGGTAAAAAACAGTTGTTACATTAAAAGTAGCTCGGTTGTTTAATTCTTTTCGCGGCAAGCTCGTAGTTAATCTTTTTCCTTTCATAGTGGTGCTAAAACACATGCAACCCAGATTTTTGTAGCTGGTCAATTTGGATAAACAAACTTTTTTCAATGTGTGACAAAAACTTTTAGCTTGTGCGACAAAGTAATAAGTGGCTTGTTTGTTTAACATAAATTAACACAAACAAAGGACTTTAAAACTTGCTTGCGTGAAAACGACTGTATTTAGTCAGTGTGAAAAATAACTTTGTTTCATTCTTGCGACAAAGCAATATAGCGAAGTTATGTTATAAATCTCCTTTAGTAATGCCTCTAGTTTTCGCAGAGGTATTATTTTCCATAATTTTGTGGGTCTTTGGAGATTCTGAAAATTAATTAACAGGAATTTATCATTGGAAAAAAGGCTATATGGCAAATGTTAACGTGCCCAATTTTGCAATTTCTAAACCTCGCGAAAGTAACGTTGAGAAAGGTAGGGTTAGTTGACTTAAAATAACTTGTATTTGAGCTTCATACGTGAACATTGCATTTAATTTGAATCGCTTTTTTCTAAAAATCAACCAGGGAATTATATAGTTTTAAACTATTAAAAACGCTCATGTAGCATCATATACGATAGGTTTTGACTCAGTAAACTGATTTCTACTTTTGCCGATCAAGTAGCTCAGAAAAATCAGCACCGATAAAACCTGTTTGATTAAATTCAGTTCATTTCACGTTATGACAAAAGGGCAGACCGATGCGGCAAAAATGTGAGTTGTATTAGTAGAAACGCAGCTTACGTAAGTTAAAGCTTTACTGATGTGTGGCTTCAACCATAGTATACTACAGTAGAACCCCTGTAACTCGAACTCTGAAGGGAAATGAAAAACAGTTCGAGTTAGCGGGATTCGAGTTATTGGGGCCGATTGAATATTTAATTTGCCAAGTTAATAATTGATAGTTTACCTGATTTTTCAGCACTTCAGTATACAGTACAGTGCAAATTGAACTTATTGCGTCAGAAACCCAAACACGATCATATATTCTTATGATAAGAGTGGAAAACGGCTGTCAAATACCTAATATGTCCGTTGCTCTAATCAGTGGGAAACCGTGGCGAGTTGCAAGAACCGGAATTCGAGTTATCGGGGCAAATGTGACCCAAATTTTGATCAAGGGAAAATAAATTCAGTTCGAGGGGGTTTTCAAGTCTTCGAGTTATCCGAGTTCGAGTTAACCGGGTAAAAATGACTGAAAAGTGGGGTCAAATCCAAGGGAAATGGAAGTTAGTTCGAATTGGCGGGGTCGTTCGAGTTATCCGAGTTCGAGTTACCGGGGTTCTACTGTATGTATAAATCAATAACAACGAACGATATTTTTGTTTTATACTTTGAATAATTCACGAACCAGGTGTGTGTGTGTGTGTCAATCATATTTTAATCATGAATAAAAAAAGTGTGTTCCATTTCTGTCTGGTTCGCTGTAGCAAAAGTCCCGAAATACTGACTCGTTTCCAGTCAAATGTTATCGAAAAAACACTAAGATGCGGGGGTAGTGGAATAAGGAAAGAGCAAATAATCAGGGTAGAGCATAACTGACACAAGGTCTTTATTTTTTTCCTTAAGCGAATAGTTCATTAATCGGCCTCCAGGTAACAACAGCGTTTACTCGTTTATATATCTACATACTAGCCGCAACAAAGCGTTCTCTCTTAACAGAATGCGGGTAAAGAAATGATAACCGAAATTTTTAAACAATTACGAATACTAAAAAATGGTGCCTTTCAGCGGAATTCGAACTACCGCGTTACCGATGCAGTGTTTTACCAACTGAATAAGGCCACATACACACTGGGAGCTCAGCACAGTTGGTAGAGCTTTGTGCAGTCCTATCCTTTCAAACTAAATCCAATCATGCGTGCAGCAGATGCGTGCCGTCTTCCTGATTTAGACGATCGAGACAATTAGCGTTTCGTTCCCCCTATATAGTTCTTATCACAATCCTGGCAGGGGATTTAATAAATTGCGCGACGAGTCTGACCTTTTGGGACATGGTAGCCTGGTTTTGGAAACTAAAATTGTTAAAGGTTTGATATGATTTTGAGGCAAATTTGATGCCTTAAGGACGTTCGCGCCAAAATTTTCAAATCGAAAGATTTTTACAATTTTCGCCTGTGGTCAGATAATTATTTACATGTGTCAGAAATGCCAAAAAAGTTGGGGTCACCGACTTCGTTTCAAAGAAAAAGAGTGTGGAAAACTACCCTGATTTTGAAAAATTGGGGCGCGCATTAGCAACTAGTCCAGTCCCTGAACTCTCTCTTCCGCGCCTCTTTTAGGAGTTTATTACATTTAGGGTCAGTTATTACATTAGGTCTTCTACAGGCTGAACCCAGGCGCACGGAGAGAGAGTCCAGGATAACTTGCATGCGCATGCGCCATTTCTTCCCCCAAATCGGGGGAAAACCATATTTGGAAGCCCTTTTGGAAACTCGCGCGCACAGATGACGAGTTCAACTACGCGACCGTGTACTAAAGCAGGATCACCGAAATAACTTTAAAAAGTCTAGCTTTGCAGTCAGTGGCTACTAAAAAATAACGACCAAAACAAAATCGCTATCCGTCAACTATTCCTAGTATTTTGTAGCTGTTTATTGAATCTGTTTTGGATGCAATTAAGCACAGTTTTCTATTCCATTTATTCGCGCGCTCGGTCGCGTAGTTAAATTCGTCATTTTACCGTACCCAAATTCGCAAGTAGCCAATCAGAAGCGCGATCTACTGTCCTGATATCCTACGATATCAAGTCACTGACCTGATATGCCACCATATCACGGTCACTTTGAAGTAAAGTAGTGTTACTGTACGATGAATTGAAAAGAGGTTTTACCAATAAAACAGAACTTCGTAATTTAATTTTAGCGGTGTTTAGCGATTGTAAAACGAGAAAAACTATCCCGCCTAAACTAAACTTGAGCGCGCTCGCCGATTGCGCGATGTTTGCCGACGAGTACTGAGACATTCAAACTGAAAAAATGATGTCGGAATTTCTAAATTTTTCGCTTAATTTTGATTTTGAAAATTTAGAGAATGAAATTCTAAACAAGCGAGTGGAAAAAAGGCAAAGGAAGAACTTGGTAAAAGTGTTAAAGACCAAGTTAACACAATTAATATTTGCAGTACGTACCTTGAAGGCATGGCTTCAACAGAGCGCTAAATATAACCGGAGTTTTGGCTGAATTTGGGTACGGTAAATACCTAATCGTACCTTTTTGTTACGCTTCGGCTGCATATCAGGCTCGTTTGGTCTCGCCATGGGTATTTTGGCTCGACTGCGTCTCGCCAAAATACGAACCATGGCTCGACCAAACTCGCCCGATATGCTACCGAAGCGTACCAAAAAGGTACGATTAGGTATAATGAGCGAGAATTTTTAACCTAGCGCACGCGTCCCAAGCAAGTGACGCCACACTCCTCGCTTCTGATTGGTTCGTTCTGAGCGTGCACATGCAAGTTATCCTGGACTCTCTCTTCGCGCGCCTGGGTTCAACCCCTATAAAGGAAGCGGGGGGGGGGGGGGGGGGGAAGTTCAGGGACTGGACTAATTAGCAACTAAAGAGAACCAAATACCGGCAACTGATGATATCCACATGGAGAATCGAAACCATAGTCTTACCTGAACTAAACCATATAGTGGCATATAAAAAACGCAAAACAGTCAAATGACTTGCGCGTGAAAGATTTCAAATCTCTAATTTGAATCATGTGGTGTCAACGTAACGCAACCAACAAAGGAGGTATAAAATCCTATACATCGAGCTTAAAAGACAGCGCTCGTTTAAAATAATGCAAGAAGCAGTACCTTTACAACACAGAATTTCTCTCAAAAAACAACTTTCAGCTTTTCATAGTAAAGCTGAAACAGTCTGTGGCAAAGCCGGACGGGGACAAAGATAAATCCGTAATGAGACACAATACATCGTGCAACGGTATTGATTAAAATGCCGTGCCCGGCATCAATAAAATGCAAGTAGTTAACATTTTCACGGAAAATTTCTTGTCCTTCCAGGGCGAACATTTTGAGAGCTTAAAGCAAATTTTGCAAATAGAATTGAGCCAAAACAAACTGAACTAGCACAACATGTGGTAGAGTACAGATTTAGAGGTGTCATTGAACTCTACAAACGGGAAACCAGGCAGCGCAGACTAATGACCTCTAGACACTTCCATGGCCACAATCTTACGGCTCTATTTAAAAACATAACGCCTCCAAATAAAACAGTGCCCTTCAGAAAGAAGTCAGTTCTTTGTCACACCAACTAACTACAAAGTTCTTTGTCACACGAGATAACTTCAAAGTTCTTTGTCACACCAGATAACTTCAAAGTTCTTTGTCACACCAACTAACTACAAAGTTCTTTGTCACACCAACTAACTACAAAGTTCTTTGTCACACCAACTAACTACAAAGTTCTTTGTCACACCAACTAACTACAAAGTTCTTTGTCACACCAACTAACTACAAAGTTCTTTGTCACACCAACTAACTACAAAGTTCTTTGTCACACCAACTAACTACAAAGTTCTTTGTCACACCAACTAACTACAAAGTTCTTTGTCACACCAACTAACTACAAAGTTCTTTGTCACACCAACTAACTACAAAGTTCTTTGTCACACCAACTAACTACAAAGTTCTTTGTCACACCAACTAACTACAAAGTTCTTTGTCACACCAACTAACTACAAAGTTCTTTGTCACACCATCTAACTGCAAAGTTCTTCGCCAAGCCAAATACATCATCATCTACGCCATCTTAGTACATTAATCACGTCTAATTTCTCTCTAGATGGCGCGCATATCTGGTGGCATTTAACGCCTCTTCAATCCTGGCATTCATCGTCCACTGTGTCTTGGAATTGACAAAAGGCTTTCCGTTAGTCATCTTGTCTATTGCCTGAGGAAACAGAGAAATTGATTCTCTCAGTTAGATATCTCTTTCAGTTCCTTGGCAATGCAGGGACGTTAAATATATCCCCCTCCCCCCACAACCCTTCCACCCTCCCCCTCCCTCCCCTCGAAATCGTTCCTGGAAACTTCGCCCATTAACTTAAAGTAACAAAGTTTGATTGGTATCCCGGATGAAATCTCGACTTGGAGGGCACGCATTCCACGAAAAACGGAAATAATGACGTGTCACGGCCTTATCGAACCAAAGCAGCCTGTCCAATGGACACACTTTGAAAAAAAAAAGAAATATTTAAATTCTCAACCTTGTCATTTGTCTTGTTTTGTACTGGAAGTTGATTTAGCCTGTGGGACTGGGAAAATTGCAATGGGAGAATTTTTCGTCACTTTCATATGATTAAGCCTTATACTTAATGAATCTGTTGAAAATAAGCATTTCATCTCTGTCTCTTGTACATAGTTGAATACACTTCGTTGTAGAATAGTCTGGTAAGGTCACCAAGTCGGTGAGCTTGTCAGTTGTTCTGCTCAGCGGGTTGCTTTTGAAGCAAATGCTGCACATTGTTGGATCTCGGTCAGTTGCGCCAAGAAACATGGCATCCACCAGGGGTTTTCGTGGAATTAAAGGAGCAGTGTCACCAAGATTAGTGAAAATCCAAAGAAGGTGTTGTTATTAATTGGAAATCTACTAATAGTGGCTTGGCCTTGCTAAAACGCGATGTACCTGTCATGAAAATTGTAATAAAGTGAATTGGCTGCGGACGGATAGCAAAAATATGGCCTTAAGCTTGTAAAAGTTGGGCCGGCGTTTTCAAGTTTGACAGTGCTACTTGGAAGAAAATCACTTAAAAGCCATTGATTACGGTTTATTCCCATCTTGAAGAATGAATTTATGTCTTTCTTTTTTAGTTCAAAGGTTTTTGTGTTGGTCACTGAGTACACCTTCATGCCCATAATCCTACCATAGTTTACATTAAAACTTAGAAGACTTCTCGTGATATCGCCCCTTTAAATATAAAGTCTTACTGAACTTAAAAATTTTTCTACACTAGACGTTACGCCTCACCTCTACCAGTTCTTTGAGCTGTCGGTTATAAGCCTCAGACGCTGTGTCGGAATCTAGCAAGTTGTTGAACAAGACTACCCTGTCTCCAATTTGGTGGATGAAATCTTTAACCCAGTCTGGTAGCCCGCCAATCCATTGTTTCACGTACCTGTCGACCGGGAGGATTTTCTTTTTTTTTGCATTGCGTTCAGCTTCATCGCCATGTGTAAGTAACAGGATCATGTGACCTTCAGCTTCTTTACCCAAAAAGGCTGTTAGCAATTTCAATGCTTCCGCGTCCTCGGCAGTAAATCGCTCGCCAAACCTAACCACTATTATGATGGCATCGAAACCCTTAGGAGCCATAGTGTACATCTTGGCTAATTCTTTTAAGATTCTTTCTTGATTTGCCCTGTTCGCGGGCAGCCAGGACCTTAAACCACTCATCTTTTTTACAACATTTGTATCTAGAATACCCGGAGTGTCTATCACTGTAACCTCTCTGCCATTGACCGTACCAGTTCCTTTCTGACAGTATGCCGTTTCAGACTGTTGACTGTCGCTGACCTTAAAGTAATCTTCCTTAGCTCCGATTATTCCGTTACCAGTGGCGCTCTTTCCAGTTCCGGTTTTTCCGAGGAGAGCAACGGTCAAAGGCTTCTGGTCAGTGCAGATCAAAATTAAAATGATCAGTTCTAAGTATTATTAAGCGCAGCGATTGAACAAGAAAAGACAAAAATCGAAATGTACAAGGGGCAGCGCAACCTATTGTTAGACATCCTAAGCAGTGTCGAGTCTCCAAGAAATCTCGCTATAACGAATCCTGGGCTTTGTGACACATGCCTATAATGAAAGTCCTTATATATTTTAATGGTAAAGTGCCGCAATTTTTGCTTCCAATATTTCACTTCACGACGAGAGAATGGACATCAAAACTAGTCAAGTTTGTAAATAACCAACAAACAAACTAGCCAACTAGCCACCAGCCAGCTAGCTACCAGAAACTAGACAACTAGACAATTACCTTACTAGCCAACTAGCAAACCAGCTAGCTAACTTACTAGCAAACTACATTATTAGTCAACTAACAAACTAGCCAACTGGCTTACTAGCAAACTAGCTAGCTTGCCAACTAGCCAATTGACCAAATAGCGAATTAGTGTACAAGACAGGAACTTACGAGCCAACTAGACAACTACCTTGTTAGCCAATAAGCAAACTAGCTTACTAGCTTACTAGCAGAGGACTTATTTACTAGCTGATTAACCAGATAGCCAATACCTTACGAGCCAATTAATGTACCTGAGCCAACTATTTTACCAGTCAACAACCTATCTGGCTAAGTAATCAACTAGCTAACTAGCTTTCTAGCAAACGTCCCAACTAGCCAACTTGCTAGAGTGATTTTACTTCAACTTTAAAATAGATACTATTCAAATAGAGACCATTTGACACTAATTACATTGTTTTCTTTTGTTTAGTTTTGACTGTTTAGGACTTATTGTTAGATGTTATTTCACGGGTTAAATAGAATCACTCTAACTAGCCAACTTGCCATCTAACTTACTAGCTTACTAGAATCACTCTAATCAACTAGCCAAGATACCAACTAGCTAACTAGCTAATTAGCTAATAAACCAGTTAGCCAACTGGTTAACTACAGTCATAGCTCTCTTTGCAACCACTGCCGTAAGCGACCACTCTATACCTAGTTACAAACGCCATTGTGAAACCTCGCTTGAATTGACAAAGTAAAGTAATATATCATTGCCTAATAATCTTCGTTGATACAGTTCTCGAACTAGAAGCTGAAGTCGGTTTACGGCTTGAGAAAGGGTGCGTACTACTACGTACTTACTGAGACTGATGTCGACAGCTTTTTGCTAATAACTCTAGTAAACGACCATAGTCTATTGGTTTGGCCTGTGGTCACTTACGCCCATTCTCGAAACTTCGAATTCCCGAAGTTGCCCCTTACAAAAACTACGACTAGCTATTTAGGCAATTAGCCAATCAACCAATTATCCAATGAGCCAATTATTCAATATAATAATAGGCCAGATAGCCAACTAACTAACAGTTTTCCGCAGTTACCTGGCAACTAGAGAACAAGCTTCGCATTGCTGGCTGGCTGGCTTACTAGCCTATTTTCAAAATAGCTAACTAGCCAACTAACCATCTACAAATCGAACCAGCTAGCCAACTAGCAAGTTGCCAACTAGCAAGTAAACTCGCCAAATCGCTAACTATAGCCAACTCGCCAACTCGCCAATTGCAAATCGCCAACTAGCCAATTCACCAACTCGCTTACTAGTCAACTAGCCAACTAGCCAACTAGTCAAGTAGCCAAATCATCAACACGCCAACTAGTCAGCTCACCAACTCGCCAACTATAGCCAACTAGCCAGCTCGCCAACTCGCCAACTCGCCAACTATAGCCAACTAGTCAACTAGCCAACTCGCCAACTATAGTAAACTCGCCAACTCGCCAAATCGCCAAATAGCGCACTAGCCAACTTGCCAACTAGCCAACTAGCTAACTAGTCATCTAGACAACTAGCCAACAAGAGAACTAGACAAGTAGCCATCTAACTAACTAGCAAACTAGCCATCTGGCTGAGTATAACCAACTCCTCAACATCAACTAAAATCACCCTGATCTATTTTATGGCTCAGGAAGCTAACAGCAACTTATCAAATTTAAATTTAAAGTTGTAATTGAGAAACTTGTCGCTAGTGTGGCATGTACACAATAAAAGATTCCACTGTCTAACCTTTACTGATAAATGCACTAAGTTTAGCAAAATGTAAGTAACATATACTTCTCTATTTCCAATGAAATCACCTGAATGTGGTTGTAAGGAATCCATCCTTTTTGTCCTTTGCCATTCCTTGCCCAGCACCAGTGGTCCTAAGGAGAGGAGAGGGACTTGATACAAAATGATAGCTATGAAAAATAATGGCGGATGAAGTGGACACTGCGCTGGGGAAAGTTTGCAATGTGTTTTATTGGAAAAGTTAAATCAACATCAGGTTAAAGCCTTAAAGTACGTGATTCAGAAGAAGGAAGACGTACTGGTGATGCTTTCGAATGGATTTGGAAATTAATTATTTTACAAGCATTGCCTGAGAGGAATATTTAGTTTACTATTGTGTTCGTCGCTTCGCCGCTCGTAAGTAGAATGAAGGACCATACACAGGTTGTATTGTTGACAATGCTTGAGTACAACATTGGCCGCATATATATGCCGCTATAAATTGATTTTGCCCGCTGTTTTTAGTTATAGGTTTTTAAAATCGGTGGATGATAAAAAATGACGTCAGTAAAGAGCGCCTTATTAATTATTATATATTGCAAATGCTGCTAGATTACAAATCCAGTCCATTTTTCCCAGCATTGTGTCACGCCGTCCCTGTGGAACAATTTTAACAGACGTAACTCAGCAGATCTCAGCTAGCATTTCAAAACAAATTCACATACATTGCCACTTTTTTCAAAATACAGCACCTCATCCTTCTCAAAGGACAGTTCCTAAGATAAATGAAAAGAAAACTCTATTAACCCTTGTGTCCAGGAATGACAAAACTTTCTCAAGGAAAATGCAAAAAAATGCAAGACCGATTAAGTGGAATTTTCGGGAATAAAAAGGGTACAGTCGACACCTTGTTCATGCACAATATTATTGGTCTTACTAGCTCCTTTTTGGAAACTGAATATGGCTGTCTCAACTATACACACACACACACTGAACTATGTCCTTGAAGCTAACCCAGCAGTCACACAGTAAAGGACTTGTACTAAGGAATGGGTGCTTTACACTCACGAATTTAATTGCGATCTTAACGCACCATTTTGGAGTTTAAAATTTTACCAAAAAGTTGAAATCTCTTTTCGTCAAGAAAACCATCGCTTTGTGAATGGTGCATCCGTATCACATACTCCAACGGGTTTTTATGCTTAGATATTAGTGAGAACCATTCCTTTAGTTAAAATGCTACTTTCTGACACTGATGTAAATATAAAAAAATGGTGTATTAATTATGCTCTGCTTCTTATTTTGATCTTCCTCGTGCGATCTTAATTGGAGCACGGACAACCACCCGATAAAAAAATATGAGAAGGACAATTCTTAAAAAATTCTTAAAAAAGGTATGCTAAAATTATATCTCTGGGAAGCACGTAAGCAAAGCAAACCAAACCCTAAGCAGGTATGACATGTTATTACCATTTCTTCGGATAAATTAAAAACGGTGCTACATAGTTATGCAGTTGTGTCCCCTAGTTGTTATTGTCCACCATCATCGATTCTTATGTTCTGTTGTGTCTGGGGAATGGAACAGAGGTTCAATGCTTTCAGGCTTCCATCGTGTATCCATAGAAACTAACCGTCGATGTCCCTGATGGCCTGGCAGTATATTTATACATTCCAACGACTTCGGTTCCTTCTTTCCATGCTGGTACCTGAATGGCCAAAGTGAAACCCGAAATACTATTTAATATATTGAGTGGATGCCTTGTAATGTTTACGGAAGATTTAGTTTATTTAAACAAGATCAGTATTAAAGCAAGTACATGTTGTGGGGACGTATGTTTACTCACTAATTAATAAACCAACTAACCAACGGGATTACAATATAATAGAATACGAAAGAGGTCTATCTTGAACAATACAATATAAAACGAAAGAGGTAAGCAACAAAAGCAAAACAAGCAATTTTTAAACTGTGGGTAAAAATGATTCGCTATCCAGAATGTCGTTTATGAATTGGAGGTATTTATGTTTGTGGAAGTATTTGCGAGGCTAACCTTTGTTTTGACGGAGTTAAAATTGTTTTCTTCATAGAAGTTTCTAACTGATGTTTGTCAACTTAAAATTTAGTCAGCTTAAAATATCCTATGTAAAATTCAGTCTTTCAGTTTTCTGTTGCTGATCTTAATTTTGTTAAGACTGGTTTTAACTAAACATGTTTTCCTGGTGTGAATGGGGTATTAATCAAATTTAGTTTCCATGTAGTTTGTAAGTGATTGGCTACTAAACATTCTTTCAAGATAAACCATCCCCAACGCCACCCACACTTTGTGATCAGTCCACACAATTATCACATTCACAAAGTTAAGATTTCGTTTTGCGGGAAAGAAAAAAAAAACAAAACTTGCCTGCCTCGCCATAATGCTTTGTGTTGCTGTTTCTTGAACGACGAAAAAGGAGAAATTAGAATTAATAACAGTGATTATTTCAGGCATTTTGTAATTTTCTTGCAATTTTTGTTTGATAATAATTTTGGATCCGTTATTAGATCCAAAGTCATCTATTATTTAATTTTGCAAACATTATGCGCGTTCCCGTTAGTTTTTCTGGATTTTAATTTATTAAGACATCCTGCCAAGGCTTGTCACCTTTCGAAGGTCGAGATAAAACTATAATTCAGGTAACTTAACAAACTTCATAATGAAGTCAAGTTACCGCGTAATATACCTTCTAAGATGCCACTAAAAGGCATTTGGCAAGCGCTTCACCAAATCTATTAACTGAAGAAACTTAGTTACACTCCATCCTGTTATGAATTACTATTTCTCTTACCTTCAAATTTTGTCCTTTACGTTAAAGCTTTGACTTCGCTCTTTTACTGATTAAATATCAAGCGGAACTTTTTAATTTGTTTACTAGTGACGTGTGAAAAATGCCATCAGGGGATGATTAGCTTTGTGTTTGAACCAATATCACAAAGGAACGTAGCAGCGCCCGTGTTCTAAAAATGCATTTCTGTAGGCATATTAATTAAAAAATTCGATCAAGAACTTTCTGCGCAGGGGTTTCAAGTATAAAACAGAAAGAAATGCGTTGGTAAATGTGGAAAAAAAGAACTGAGATTTATGTTTCATCGAAAGGTAACCTTGTCCATTTCTTCGCACAGTGATTAACAATGAAAATTACACATCATCCAATTTCTTAGTATCGGCTTTTTTAATTTGCAATTAAACCGAGTTATACGTTTTAAGGTCTTTTAATACAATTTCGTTCAAATTATTTTAAATTATTTTGGTTAATGTAGATATTACTATAACTCTAATCAATGTCTCTAAGATGTTGCATCAAGGTCATAGTCCAGAAAAACAGGAAGAGGTAACAGAACTATTGTTAATTTTGGGTGTGTTGATCTTTTTATGTTTGGTTACAAAACGTGTCTAATTACTATGTTGGCTTAGATAAGGCGCCTATTTATTTTTAAAGTGATGGTTTTGTGTAAGTATCTTAATAGGTCTCGGCTCATTTAGACAGTGTTATAGCAGGGTCCAATACAATTAATTGTCACGATTAGTGATGCATGTCCACATCTATAGTTATAATAGAAAAAATGGTTTGGCTTGTGATTTATTACTTTATAAGATTAGGTCATGGAAACTACTTCAAACTGACCTACTGAATACCATGTGTTATATTTACCAATACATGTTTCGAGAGCTTCGTCTTTATATTTATGCGATCTCAGTTCATTAGACCAGATACAATTTCTTTTAATTTTCATTTGTTTAATCTAAACAATAACATAAGCACTTTGTTGACGAAGCTCGGATCATGAAGCCAATACATCCATCAACGAAATAGGAAGACCAAGCTTCCTTAAAGGCGAATAGAAACCGGGTCAAACCGCGTTGCCGTACACGGTCGAACATTTTTGCGATGCGGACACGTACATTTTGGCTGATGTTTGGCTTAAATACTCTCAGAACGCCCGCTGCAAAACGCTGCTCCAATTTTTCCAAATTTTGATCAGTTTAATAGCTTCAACTTTAGGAGGATAAAAAAATAGAGGGAAACAAAGAACCAAATAAACTTGAGAAGATAGACATATGGCAGGGGACAAAGAGTATAAGTGGGATGAATGTATGAATGCAATGTATGAATACATCAATCCGCAAGTTTTAATTACTCTATAACTTTAAGATCAGTTGCCTCGAGTCATAGTACAGCCGAAAAAAGGACTAGAAAAACAGGAAGACATAACAGATCTAGAGTTACTGTGTTGTTAAAGTGTATAGATATTTTTCTATAAATTTTTATCACAAAACGCCTAAAATACTTTTCCTGGCTTGAATAGATTAGCGCCACTTCAATCATAAAGCGAATATAGCTCTTTGTCTTGTTTTTTTTTTTTAATAATGGGTCTCGGTGCATTTAGATTAGTGTCGAAAGAAATGTGTCGGTCATGATTAGTTATACTTGATTTTTACATGTATAGCTCAAACAAAAAAAAAGGAAATCGATGCCCAAGATGCCTCAAGATATAGCTAAATGACTAAATCGGGTAACACGGTTAAACATATTTTTAGATGTAGATCATTCTTTTCATTTTTTCATTCGTGAGTTTGAGATGTTGCCTCAAGCTATAGAACAGAAAAACAGGATGATGTAGCAGAGCTTTTGTTTAGGTTAGATGTGTCTTAACGTGTCCAGCTCTCGGTGCACCCCCATTAGAGTTGTAAACAAGGGCCAATGTTATTAATTTTCACGATAAGTGATGGATTTGAAGTTTCGCTCAATGTGTGACTTTACTTCGTTTCCATTTCTTAATGAGTTTTTCTAATTACCGCCGTTTTATCTTGACAATAATTTAAGCACTTTGTTGACGAAGTTTTGACCACATAGCCGAATTATACCGATGCAAGATTTTGGAAAAAATTGTGTCATTTTTATCACTCTGACTTTTGTATTAGTCACAACTGACGCTAACCCTTCACGCAACTGAAATAGATGTTGAAACTAAAACTGTTGTTTTCACCCAAATGCATGTTGTTTATAATTTGACCTAAAAAATTTCAGACCTGTTCACATTAAATGGTTTGTCACTGAATCTTTAAACATTGTTCACTAGACATCAGTAGTAAAAGCGATAAAGTTGTAACACGCTATTTAAATAAACACGTAGCGCAAGGCTTGCGCGAGTGACCATAACGTTATTTGATCCTTTTTAACTCGGAAAGAGTTGTAGTTAGCGAAGTGAATTTCACTCCTTCCCTTCTTCACTCGTTTCCTGTTAGACATAGGAACGCAATGCGTACAAGTGTTTTAAGGCCTCTAGAGAATTAGACCTGTTCTCTGATTACTTACTTTTCTAGTTAAATTACATAATATTAACATGCTTAATTGCCAGCCGAAGCATTGTTTTAATGTCAGTTTTCTTGAAATAGACCAAAGCTTAATTTTTCCAATATTTTGCCTAACCTTCAAAAATCAAAAAGGAAAAAATAATAAAGAGAAAGAAAACAATTTGCAACGGATGGGAACTCTATCTCTTGTCCTTTCGGCCTGCTCTTGATGAGCAGCTAGATGAAAATCAAGCTAAGTGAAGTGAACTGAAGTGTAGAATGTTTAGCATAATTCGTTTTGGCAAATCTTTATTTGTCAGTTTGTTGGTCGATTCTTGTTTCCAAATACATTTTCCGAGTTTTGTGGCTTATAGCCACAGTTATTATATGTTACGCTCGTGCGATACATCTGTATAATTGGCCTTAAGTCCAACAATTTTAACGTTTACAAAATTCATGTGGTGGTTGAAATGGTGTACTACTTCGAGTACTACTTCTTACATATAAGTATAGAAGGGGCCATTGATGTATCATCCAAGAAGCGGACTAACGTTTTGCGTATGGGTTTGACTCTTCACCGTAAACGACTTCTCTTTGTCGCAGGATTCTTGGGCAGTTTAACCCAATGAGAAGTCCCACTTCAATGTCTTCCATGTAGTGGGCTATCTCGCCGCTAGCTTCCTCCAAATGAGCTATCTTGCCAATTGTCGCGGTATTTCGTGGCGGGCTGCTGGGATGATATTCCGAGTGAATGTTCTGGGCAAGTCCAACATTTTTTACATCCTCTTCTTTAATTATGTAAACTACCACTAATCCTTCAATGGCCTTCGTCCTGACATTGCATGTTCCATGAATTGTTGTAAGAACAAGATCAGTATCACTTCCTTCGATGCAAAGTGCATTTGCCGACTCCACACTCCCAAATGTCCCGCCACTAGCATTGTCCAGCAAGGCACAAGCTTTAATCTTCTTGGGTTGATCATTCTTATGAAACAAGAAAACTGAAGAAAACTGGTAATATAACCATGTTGATTGGCAAATCTCCAGCTTCAGTAACGTTGCAGATGGCTGTGCGGTTGCTCCTAACTCGAGGTTTGTCTCCAGCACGATTTTTTTCGCTGATGTCATTTGGTTTCGGCTTCCAATCGCTATTGTACAGTGACGTGGGGTGGGGCTTGTTGCAAGTTTTACATGTCTGCCTCTCCTTACAGTTTTTAGCAATGTGCTGATCACTAAAGCAACCAAAGCACAGTTTCTTCTCTACCATAAACTCTCGTCGCTCAGTCAGATTTTCAGTGCTTCAAAAACTGTTCATACTCATTCAAATTGTAAGGCCTATTGCATAAAGGGCATACCAGACTTCGTCGGTTCCTATTTCCCTGGTTTAAACCTGTGGCGAGGATTGTTTCTTTCCTCTTGTTAAGTGATCTTCTTCCAAACTTAAGATGAGCACCTTTGCGGTTCTCATCTTCGTGAGGCTTGTTTACACGTTCCTCTGAGGATTTGTGGCTAGTTCGGCCTGCTCACGCGCACGAATTGTGAGAACTCTTCGAAGTCAGCTATTCTTACTTTTGCACTTTTCGTGATGTGGGCATTTGCAATCTTGAACGCATCTCCGGATTGTCTCTTTAACAATACCTTAGCTTCTTGGTAAGATCCTTCTGATTTTCTCTTTAGACATCCATTGATGATCTCTTTATCTTTACCTTAAGTGTACTGACCGAGAAAGTGTAGCCTTTTACAGGGTTCGATTTAGGATTCAAAGGCAGTCATAAATGAGGGAAGCTCCACAGCATCACCATAGAACATAGGTGGGTCGCTAGATGGTAGAAGACGTCTGGCTTGCTGTGTAACCGTACCTTGAGACAATTCTGTTTGCTTTCTTTGAATGTCCACAATATCTTGAAAAGTACGGTCCTTAATTGGAAAGGAGTAAGCAGACAAGTTCGTTAAATAACCTGGAAAGCAATAAGAATATTGCGGTGTCTGCGGAATCCCCAATGTTTGATCTCCAGTAGAATTAGAAGATGCAACTGCACGGTTGTTTTCAAAGGAGGCTTGGCCCAATGAAGTGTATGGACTTGTGGGGGTTTCGGAGGGGGGTGAACCGTACCCTGAAGTCACCGTGTTAACAAGGGCTATGAAGCAAGATGCTGTACTTTCTGATGTGCGTGCCGTCAAAGGGTTCGAGAAAAGGGGCCTTGTTTGTCCCATTGTATATCCACTAAGAGGACTTGCTTGAGGAGGCTATAGGTGCCCTGAAACAGATATGCTACGGGCACTTACTAGGAAGGGCTTTGAGGCAGGTTCCAGAGGTGAAGTTGTAACTGACAGCGTTGCACTAGTCATCACTGTAGTCGTTACCGTTAAAACTGACTCGGGTGTTGTCAGGGAGGCAATGTTTGCATCTTTCATAGCATCATCTGCAAGCAAACTAGACACTGCAAATATTGGAAGCCTTTGCGTCTGCATACATGTAGGAGTGGAAAATAACTCTTCATTGTTCATTTGTTCATAAATCTTGTTCTCTTTCTTTAGCTAAGCTCTTCTTCAGCTCCAGTTGTCTTCTACCATTGTAAGCGCTTGCTTTTCCTTCAGAAAGGCTGCCTCGACTTCTACGGCTGCAATCCTAGCCTTAGCTTCTATCAAATATTTAGATATAAAAGAAGTTGAAGACGAACTCGAGAGTCTAGAGTGATTAGACTTTCCTGAGCGATGGCTTTGGTTAAAAAAAAAACAGAGTCTAGTTCAGCTTATCGATGAACTTTCGCCTTAGATAAATATTCGCAAACAGAGTGTTTAAATTTGAACACATCTCCATCGTGAACCTCATACTAAGAATTAGCACTGATAAGATCTGATTCGTTTTCCAGTGCAACGAGATCTATAATTATCCTGAGAAATTTGCAGTTCGACAAACAAACTGTTTAGACCTTTCATTTCAACTGACACAATAATTGTCAATCATAATTGTTAAAATCAACAAGTAGAGGCTTCATTTTGTTTATCTGACTCGACAAGTGACGCAAAGCCACACTTCTACGATCCTTTAACCTTTGTAATTCGTATATATTGTTTACCTTGATCCGTTGGAATTTTTCTCCTTGCGTCCGATTCACACCTCAGCACCATTAGCCGTCGACGTTGCCTCCATTCCAGTGAATAGAATCTTAACTGAATCATGAAGCTGTGTTTCTAATGCTGAATCCATTGGCGGAGGTTTAAAATTCCGTTTCGATTGAAGGCGAGCGAGAACGCCAAGCTTCAAAAATGCCCTCGTCACAAAAAGCCATAGATTCCGTGTTTTTGCTATCCGTGTCCGTATTTATCCTTGAAAACCGTTAAACCGTAAAAATCCCATAGACAAACAAGAAGAGCCGTATTATCCTTGTAAATTTAACAATAAATCACTCGAAAAGTCATCCATGAGTTGCAAGTTAAAACTGTTGCTGCGAACGGTGACAAAACCAGAAGCAAATCCTTCGTAACTTGAACGTTTTAATACAGAAAACACGAAGAGCCATGCATGAGAAAAACTCGCAGTCGAGCTATACTGACGTCACAACAGGGTAAAGAGGCTCACAAGAAATACGGAAATTCACAGTAGTGGCCCTCGTTCGAGAGGACCACAACGAAGAACACAACGGTATGACCCCAGCCAGGACTCGAATCCGGACCGTTATAGTGGGGAGCATGGATGGCGCAGTGGTGAGAGCGCTCACCTCCCACCAACGGGCGGGGTTCGATTTCGGCCTAGTACCATATGTGGGTTGCGTTTGTCGTTTGTGATCGCCTTGTCCCGAGGGTTTTTCTCAGAGTTCTCCGGTTTTCCTCCCTCCTGAAAAACCAACATTTCCAATTGGGCAGTACGTCTCGTTTTCCAGTTATAAACATTGGCCTCGCAAAATTGCTTGGGCTTGACCCCTGTTTCACCGCGCTTCTCGTATTTGCGAAGCAGACTCTCTATCAGAAAAAAAAATTGCAATAATTAAAACTTCTTAAAGTTATTATAATTCATCAAGTTAAAACAAAGAAAATCATAACTGCGAAGGAGGCTTGGATAACTGGTCTTAATGAGCATGATTTTACGATTTTATTTCTCCGTTTACTCAGTAGTTTTTGTTTCGATTGAGAAGATATATCAAACACTCGCTATCCGAACACCTCCAATTTCGTCAAAAATACTCCGCTGTTAATAGGCTAGTTCGAAAATTGAAGCGTTGTTTGAAGAAATCGGTTCAGTTTAAAATCTTCTATCAAGCAAGGAAACTTTCATCTTTCTGTCCGTACAAAGATCCTACTCCTAGGGACCTTAAGTCCCATGTAATCTTTTGGCTAAGATGTCCAGCTTGTAACACTGAATATAAAGGCAAGACTGCTAGTTGTTTAAGGGCACACCTAGATGAACATGGCACTGACCATAATTCTGCCATGTTATAAAATTAAATAGGAATGGGAATTTACAGTGGCATCTACCCACATAGTTGCGATGCGTGTAAGTTTTTGTTAACCTTGCATAATTTGCCATCAACAGTAAAGCTGGTATTGTAAACTTTAATTTGCACGTTCATCAAATTTTTTTAGATAATGTAACTATCATTGCAGCCAACAACAATTTCAACCAATTATGTTTCTTGAAATCTTTGTTAATTAAGAAGTATAAACCTTCACTCGAATATGGCAAAAAAGCTGCCAAAGAACTTGTACTATCTTAAATTAAATTGAAGCTTTAAAATTCCTGTTGTAATTATTTTCGATATTCGGTACTAACATTTTTGTTGCAAGTATTAGCTTCTAGCGGCCCTCTATAGAAGTAAGCGAGGAGGCATCCTTGAAGTCCGCGCGTATAATATCCGTATATACAGAAAAAAAATATCGATTTGCCCAAAGTGGGCGCGCAAATCGGGAGTTGCGCAGAATGCACGCAAGTGGGTATCGGGAGGTGTGATAAATGCCTTTAAGGTGAGTGGTCAATTATGACGTAAGATAAACGAGTCTCTGCGTGGTGATTGAGTGATGATGACAACCCATCAGCGTAAACACGTGCGCACTCGACAACAACAATTCGACCAATTCTTGCAAACATTGGTAAAAGTTGATTTCCCGGCTTGGAGTGAAGATAATTTGAGGTTTTATTCAGCTCTCATTTCACAGTCTCGAAGACGAAGTTTGTGTGGAACGCATACGAAAATATCTACAAATTTGTCCGCGATTTACGATAAGCAAGACTTAGTCCAATACCGCGATTTACCAGGGTCAAACTACTTATATGAACGGAGAAAAGTCTTGATCAGTCCACCTCCGGACGAGATTTGCTAGATGATATGCGTCATCAAGTCGAGATAATTATTTAAGACTCGCGGCAGGCGTTTGCATTTACAGAGGTGAGAAATTCTTTCGGCATCCTTTGGAATCAGCTTTTAAATTGATCATTCCCATGCCATTCTTGCTTGAAAAAAAGAAACAAACAGGTAATAAGCAAAGTTAAAATTTTGGTTTGTCTGAAGCAGAATAATTCAAACATTACTAGCTCTATCCGTCAACTATAAAACATGACATAAAGCTCACTTGAGTTGCAATCTTAAATTTGATCAAGAAAAGTTTTTCTGGTTCTCTAAATCATGATTAAAAAATCATGCCTGGAGTGAAGAACAAAGCCAAATAACATAAAAGTAACATTGGTTGTTATTGCGTCTGGCTTTTTCTTTCCTGCTCTTTCTTATAAGCCATTCTTGAGCAATTTTTCTTTTAGATATTGGAAGAAGGTGAAAAGAAGTAACTCTTTTTGTATCTCTTGCTGCTCTGTATGAGAAAAATCGAGCTGCACAAACAGGTATTTTGACGAAGCAAGACCAATATGAAGAAGCAAGGAGATTCGAGTAAATTTTCCCGCCAAACTTCAGGCTGAAATCTTTGACGTCATGCATAGATTACCAGCTCCAAGATGGCGGCGTTCAGTACTCTAGTTTTTGGCTACTTCAGAGAAGGATTTCGTAGAGTTTATAAGCTTCCGTTAGAAGTTGAAATTTTGGTGAATAACATATTTTTATAAACTTTTTTATTGGCGTAAAGAAAAAATATGGCCATTTTTGAGTGAATTTCTCCTTTAAGGTGGCTCATAATAGTTTAGTCAGAATTAGATAATATGCCCATCTTTGGTGTTCTATCGCGGCTATACTAATAATGTTTAGGAAAATATTTAAGTACAAACTTGTGCAAGTTTGACAAATGAACAAATTGAGGTCATTTTGACGTCAAAATTTGTTGCCATGGTAACGTCATTTGAGGTCAAATATACCCTTTTTTGGACCTTTTGAGGCTAATAACTCGAAAACTACTCGGTGAAAGTTCTTGTTTTTGAGATATTTTTATCTAACCGACAAAAGGAACAGTTTTTGCCAAATTTTAAAAAAATCTGTAGGTAGGATTCAGAGCTGCGTTATTTTTTAATAAATTTAAGGTGGCTCTGAACCCCACCTACAGAATTTTTTAAAAATGTTAGATTGTTTGTTATGTCCAAAAATCAAAACTAAGGTATTTTAGACTCAAAAATCAAAACTAAGGTATCTTTGACCACTTTGGACGTTGCTATGGCAACGATTTTTGACGTCACGGTGACTTAAGTTAGTTCATTAGTAAAACCTTTACAAAGTTGTACTAAAAGTTTAACCTCAACTGTACCGTACCGTAGCTGTAATAGAATTCCAAAGATGGGAATATATAAACCATTACGAGCCACCTTAAGTTTAATTTCTTAACATATTTGTTTACAAAATCTTCACCTGTCTTGCCAGTGTAAGGTAACTTAACCCAGATTGTTTTAGCATCATTGTCTTCCATAAAATTTGTGCGATTGTTTGGGATTGTTGATGTTTTTCCTGAGACGGTTGAGAATAGAACGAGGAACTCTATTAGGAAAATCGTTTCATGACAAAAACTTATCAATCTGTGTTACTTGGTTCTGAAAAAGTTTAGAATTGAAGCAAATTTTGTAAGCTCTAGAATATAGTGCTTAATGCATGCAATTTTAAGACGCCAAGGGGTGAAACTAGACAAGGACGCCATCTACGGTAGACAGTTGCAGCAAGCACAGCGCATCATGAAAACGAAGTTAAAGCGTGCAGCCCAGGGGTGGATCCAGGATTTTTGATGAGTGATTTGCACCAACTTAACTAAGGAGTGGGGGGGGGGGGGGGGGGGGGGCTGGGGCATGCTTCCTCAAGAAAATTTGAAATTTAGTGTCCTCAGATTTCAATTTTGCTGTTTATTTCTGAGTACTTTAAGCCATACAGACACATTAACAGCACCCCACAGAAAGCATGATTCTGTACAAAAAATCATTCCTGTTTTTTAACCCTTTACAGCCCAAATTAATTGGAACTCAATTTAGTACTAAATCTGAGGTCCCCAAAAATATAAAATAGGTCACGCATATGTCACAACAGAAATATGTCACGCATATGCTACAACTTAGTAAAGCCTTGCGTAAATATTTAACTTGTTTCCTATACGTAAATCCATCATTGTTGTCACAACAAAAATAATACAAAATTGACCATGTCGCACGTTTTATTTAATAACTCCAAAAGTATTTACAGCTATAAAATCTCCAATATCTCATTTGAAAGGGCACAAAATATGCTTTCTAGGAAAAATATAAACTCCTTCATGCATACTTAAAACGTTTCAAAAAAAATTTTGAATCACAAAAAATCAGTAAAAATAAGTCACAAAATTTAAGCAAAACTGAAATAGTGCAAAAACGCCCCACTGAGTAAATTTTAAGGTGCAAGTAATCATTTTCCGTGTTCTAAGACAAAATTGCTCCCGAAAACCGGATGAAAAAATTCCAAACAGGGAATTCATTATTATTTTTTTTCCTTACGTAAACAGAAGGATCGCATTTCAGTTTCCATGGCAATGACTTATCAGAGCTCAAGTTACGTGCGGCTATTCACGACTGCATAATCCCTTCAAAACGAGTGATTATCAAAGAAATTGAGCTTTACATTCCCAAATTCGACAAAGGACAAGTTGTTTATGATAAAGGCGAGTTTCTAAACATAAAAAAACGGCGATCCGAACGGCTTTTTGTCGCATTTTGCAGAACATGTGCTTAAATCGCGAACAGACACAAACATGTGCGAAGCAAAATAAAAGATCATTTACCTCAATTTTTCGCTTCGAATTTCAAGCTAAATGTCCAAATAACTTTGTTTGAGACTTGAAAAACCTTCTGGATCAACTTCCTCCTCAAAAAACATCTTCACCGCCTTTTAAAAGCTGTTTTAACTTCATTCCACTTCGGCCGCCATGATGGAATTTTTAAACAAACACGTGTCACGCTTGGAAAAATTGGTCATGTAAGGCACATTCAAGTGTCTTGGCTCAAAATCGCTCTGTAATTGGCTAATTATATCAGCTTCCTGTTCTCCAAATTTGGAGGAAAACGGAAGTAAGGCAAATTTTCTAGGAATTTTCGCGCTACCGGTCCAAAAGGACCGGTAATGTAAATGGCCGTGCGTGACAAGAAAAACCCATAAAATGATTTGTACGGTTTACACTATGTATGAATAAATTCTCATTTGTAAAACTCCGTGAATAAGTCCGCGACAGTCTGACGACACGCGTAGGAGAATAAATCAGTTGTTCAAATGCCGTTCGCAAAGTGCTGTTCACTAGTTTAGTTTCCAAAAAAAATATCTTCTAAAGTCGATACTGGAGGAAGCCACATGAAGAACGGGCCTGGTAAAATTATAGTTGCTCCGGGCCAAAGAGAAAATTCGCCATTGCAATCACACAGAATCACTGCTAAATTATACAACTAACATTTCCCGCTGGCGGGCTTCGAAAATGTCAGACTATGGATATAATACTTCTACAATTTGTCTGAGAAGTTTATTCGTATTAAGCCCGCAATGGACCTCAAAAGATACATACGGTAAACATAATGGTGGCCAAGATCGGCCACCTCTACATACGGAGATCGGGCCTTTTCCATTGCTGCGCCGAGACTTTGGAACACACTACCAACAACAGTAAAGAATGCCCCTTCAATTCAGTCTCCACTTTTAAAACACTTTTAAAGACATATTTATTTAGGTCGATATATTTTTAACAAGTTCACCATGTTTTTTATTGTCATTTTTATTTTTATTTTTTATCAATTGTAATTAAATTAGGTAATCCTTAGCGTATTTTTATCTGATTGTAATTTAAATCGGGTTTTTATATTTTTACTTTTAAATTTCAAATGTAAACGCACTGAGACGTATGTAAAGTGCGTGCTAAGAACTGTTATTATTATTATTATTATTATTATTATTATTATTATTATTATTATTATTATTATTATTAATGCACCATCAAGATATTTAGAGTATGCCAGCCAGGGAAATCTTGCTAGCCAACCCCACACAAAATGGCGCTTAGAATTCGAACTTTCCACTGACACTGGGAACTCAAACAACTCACCTGGTTTCAAAAGATTCTCTATTAACCCGAACTTGTCCTGTTTGGAATATGTTCTCGTTTCTTTGAAAACCAAGCCGATATCGTTCACAGAGCAGTCCTCCTTACGGCAAACTGGATCGCCTCGAGCCATAGACTTAAGTATTTAAACGTGTTTGTAAATTGAAATTCCCTCTTCCTCCGTAGCAAGTTTTGAACTCTGTGAATACGAACAAACGAAGGACTTTCGGGGAGAGGTTTCCCTTTATATACGATTGTCACTAGTTTGCACAGTAGTTCGCGACCTGGATAGCCAATCAAAACCGAGTTTGAGTGATTCAAAAGACAATGCGCGTGTTTCTGGCCAATCGGAGAGGGTTTTGAGTGATTCGTGAAAAGATCAATATACCACCCACTCCCACCCACTGCGTACAATTTTTTTCCAGTCGTGCCTACGAGTTTTTTCGCGTTGATGTGGAAGTATCGACAGAGGACGAAAGCGCGCGAACGGAGACTCTTCGAATTCGCTCGGGAAGGGCTGGATTTGCTGTGTATTGTTCGACGGAATAGCGACATAGGACGCTTTTTTCTTTGTTTTATTTTATAATCAACAATTAAACAAGAAGGATGAATAAATTTATTTCTTTAACAAAATAAAGAACCTGAGAAATAAAAAAACGCAAATATTTGGAAACATTTGAGTGATTTGTGCAAATCACTTGAACTAGTCTGGATCCACCCCTGCCCGCAAGCCCCGTAGCAACAAGTTACAGTTCCACAGCTCAAAACAAATCCGACAGCCCTCACTGTTCCAGAAAGTTTATGGCTCGAAATGGACTTATCCTACTTCTACAACAATGACCCGGAAGAGAGAACTATAACTATTACTATAAGTCCCCGCTCGACTCGCTTTTTAGTGCAGATGATCTTTAAGAAAGAGTAAGTAAGGGAAAGTCGTGAAATTTTATCATAGCAGTTTGGAAAGTTGTGGCCCCAGTGGAACATTTCTTTTCGTTGAGCTATTGAGGAAGACCTCTAATCTCTTATCGACTCGACCGGTAGCACCGAAATATATCTATTCATTTAAAAACCGCACTAGCTGGTTTCCTAGCGTAAATGGTAAACAGCCAGGTTTTAGCTGCAAGCAACAAGTTACCCGGTTAGACGTCCTTCAAGGAGATAAATCGCTTCGCTATAACATCCGCCATATCGAAAACGCGGCAAACGTTACGCGAAATAATTAAAACAGATTTATATTTTATTCAGGGTGACAAAGCTGGAATTCCATACACGTGCGACGTTCAGCGCGCGTCAAACTTCGCGTATACAAATAATCGTCCGACGCTACAGTAACGCTACATTTGTCGTAGGGTCTCACAGGAAACACATTTTAAAATTCGGCGACATTATTTGTGTTGTACTCGACAATCGTAAGAAAGTGGTTCATATTGTTTTAAAGCCCAAAACTTTCCTTGATAGGGATAACCTGAGACGCGTTTTTGGTTATTGCTGACAGTGCCGGCGTATGCGGAAAGATTTACAAATATACACGCAAATATTTAGAATTATGAAAATTTGACTACACGTTCCCCAGCTCTGCGACAATTTGACCAGTAAAATCAATGACGGATTTCGTGCTTCTTGTTTTAGGGTTGCGCCGCAAAATCCCTGCCGCTCATACCAGCTCTGTCTTTCGCGCTACGTTTGCCCCATTTTCAGTATATCTGGGCTTCTGCTACAGAGAACCAGACTGAAATGAAACACACTCTTTTTTATTAATGATTAAAATATACATATTTGGTCACCTTTTTAGTGACAAAAATTAAATCACCCCTTCATATCGATGATTATATAGTAACCCTGACAACCCTATAGTGGGAAAACAGTACTAAAGGTACAATTGTGTTACGCTGCGTTTATGCTGGACAGCTCAGATTGTTTTAGCATCGTCCAAGGTTATATTGGATAGAATTTGAAATTAAGCTTTATGACAATCCTGGCTTTTATTGAATTGAACTGAGCCCAGACCGGTTATAGAGTGATTTTCACTTGAGTATCGAAAGTAATTCGCATATGTATGCTTTTGTTTTGCATAACCACGCTTAGAGACTGGGTTGAAATCTCAAAACGTTCTTTGCACAGAAACGGAGTAACGTTCGATGTATATATTAGTCTTTCGATACAAGGTAAGCTTTGTAGTGCAGTGCAGATACTAATTCAGAGGATCATTGTCAGTATCTGGTCAAAGTAACTTATGTAATTTCTCTAAAAAGAATTAACAAAAATCCGCTTATGTAAATCATGTCTTTAAAATTGCTAGTTTTATCCACTGTCATAAAAATAGCAGTCTTTTTTAAGACTCGTTAAAACTGCCAGCTTTAATACTCCTTAAAACTGCCAGCTTTAAGATTCCTTAAAGCTGCCAGCTTTAAGATTCCTTAAAGCTGCCAGCTTTAAGATTCCTAAAATCTGCCAGCTTTAAGGTGGCCCGCGGGTATTTATGAGGCTGACAGTTCCCTTTTTAAAGCGCGTTTTAAAACGGGAAAACGTGAAGCGATTGCTTAGATTTTTGAGAATCTGAAAAAATAATGCTTAAATTATATAAAATGATAAATTTTATGGCGATCAAACGCGATTTGTTAAAGTTATGAGCGATTTTTGGAAGCCTTCGTTTTTAATAAAATGCGATTATTTTGAAAATGCCACGGTGAATTTTTCTGTAATTACCTCAAAACGCTGCCAAACAGTTGAAGTTTACTCACAACAACTTACAGGAAAATCCACTCCGTAGATTTCCTGAACGAGCGACATCTTTATTTTGCCTTTAAAAACTGTTGTGTTATGCGTCTGACTTGACCGTCGCATAAATTTGATACTTATACACACACTTGCAATATGAGGGTTTTGGCGCAAATCCAAAAAAATGCGTTCGGGGCTTCGCCTGGCTCGCCTGCCGGCTTCGCCATTCTCGCCCCTCACTGTTTTTTTGGATTTGCGTCCAAAACCCTCATATTGCAAGTGTGTCGGGGTTAGATGACAGCCTTTCAACCCATGCACATGTATCTAGGCAAAGGCACCCTTTTAACACTTGTTGAGGACTGTCCTAAAACAAGTGGCCCCCGCCAAGCCCCAAAGAACAGGCGCGCCAGAATTATTTTTCAATTGAACAAATATTTTTTACTTTGTATATGCACCAAATGGCTGCTGCAAGATATTCGTCAGAAGTTTTGCAAGCTATGATGGAGGAAAACCTCCGTGAATTTCAAAGAAACCCGCAAAGAAATTTGTCTTTTTTACTGGCCAACACCGATTTTAACGATTGGCTCCGAGTATGGAAAATGGACATACCCGAAACCGAAAAAAACAACAAAGATCTTTTAATTTTTGCAAAAAAACACAAAAAAAAGTTTTATGATCTTTTGGAAAGTGAAATTGAAGAATTGAATGACATAAAAGCAAGCTTCGGGCTTAAAGTAAAATTTTCGATGAAAAGAAACGGAGTTACGCAACACATGGAGCACTATTTTAGAGAAAGAGAACCGCGTCTTTTTACAAAAAACACCAAAGACCGAATAAAAAAAGAGTTTGACGAATTTATTGACAAAGCAAAGGGAGAAATCGAGGCTTGGTCGGAGAGGGGCTCGGGGTGGGTTGTTGAAAGAATAACAAGGGCGTACACCTATGTTGCGCGTTATCGGCCATTGCGCGGAGGAACTTACTTGCCTTTGCCTCCCAAACTGGCAAACAAAAAAGCAATTATTAACGTGCAAAACAGTGACAACCAGTGTTTAAAATGGGCTTTGAGAGCTGCTTTATTCCCGCCTGCGAACGGAAAAGATCCTCAAAGAACAAGTAAATATCCCGTTGATGACGGCATAAACTACAACGGAATCGATTTTCCGACACCCCTAAAGCAGATTGACAGGCTTGAGGCGCAAAACAGAAACCTTGCAATAAATGTTTTTGGGTGGCACTTGAAAGACGGGTGTGTGATACCTCTCAGACAAAGCGAAAAAGAAAACAAAATACCCCGTATAAACCTTATGTTGATTGAGTCAGGATTGAAACAGCACTACTGTTTTATAAAAAGAATTAGCGCTTTGTTACACGACCAAACCAAACACAGTAACAAAAAACACTTTTGCATGATGTGTTTGACAAATTTTACAAGAGAAGACTTGCTTGAAAAGCACAAAAAGTATTGCAATGGGGTCAAAGGCAAGCCAACAAGAATCGAAATGCCAGATGAGGAGAAAAACACCCTTTCTTTTAAAAACTACCAAAAACAAATGAAAGCGCCTTATACGATTTACGCCGACGGCGAGGCATTGTTAAAAAAAGAGCGCCGAGAAACGCCCGAGAACCGCCAGAAAAGTTACACGTACAAAACAGAAAAGCACGAGGCATGCGGATTCGCTTACACGCGTGTAAGAAGTGATGGTGAACACGAAAAACCATTCGTTTACAGAGGAGAAAACGCCGTTGAAGTATTTTTGAACTGTCTTTTAATTGAAGAAAAGAAAATAAGATATGAATTGTCAAAGCCAAAACCTCTCCTTATGACGCAAAAAGACTGGGCAAACTTTAAAAAAGCCGAAAACTGCCACATCTGCGAAAAATCGTTGGTGAAACAAAACTTTTTAGACTCTTTGCCGGTTTGGCTTAAATCTAATAAAAAGGAGTTTGGTTACTTAGGACAGTTACACAAAAAATGCTATTACGAAAGAATAGAATTGGCGAATACTCTTAATAGCGGGAACCATTATAAGCTAAAAAAGCTTGAAAAAAAATCACACAAATTAGCCGCTGAAAACCAAAAAAACTGCCTAGCGTGCAAAGAGCCGCTTATCCAGCCGAACTACAAGGATGCGGTGAGGGATCATTGTCACATAACAGGCAATTTTCGAGGAGCCGCGCACAACGTGTGTAACTTAATGATGAAAATAAATCCAAAAAATATTCAAATACCAGTTGCATTTCATAACCTGAGTGGCTACGATGCTCACCATTTGATGCAGTCAATTTCGAAGATTTCAAAAGAGGCACAGAAAGAGGTAAAGTGTGTTGCAAACAACATGGAAAAATACATTACATTTTCACTGGGGGGTTTAAGGTTTATTGACACTTTGAACTTTTTACTTGGAAAGCTTGAAAAACTTGTAGAAGATACGCCGAAGGATGCATTAAATATGACGAAAAAGGTTTTCTTTGAAAAAAGTGAACTGTTGTTAGACAACGGAAAATATCCAAGCGAATACGTTGAAGTGTGGGAGGAATTTAATTATAACAACTTGAGTGAAAGTTTTTTTAAAGGTGGGGACGAAACTAAAGAAAAATGGCAAATTGTCAATAACATCCACATAACAGATGAAGGATACAAAGAAGCAAAAACCATTTTTATAGAAAAATTTGGCTTGTTAACACAAAAGGGGATTTATCCCTATGAATACATGGACTCATGGGAAAGATTTAAAGAAACAACTTTGCCGAAAAAAGAAAAGTTCTACAGTAAACTTACAGGCGAGCACATAACAGACAAAGAGTATGCACACGCGCAAAAAGTGTGGGAAACCTTTGGCTGCCAAAATCTTGGAGACTACCACGATTTGTATGTCAAAACGGACGTTACCCTGTTAGCGGACGTTTTTGAAAACTTTCGAAAATTATGCCTTGAGAAGTACAATCTGGATCCCGCAAATTATTACACGTCGCCAGGTCTTTCTTGGGATGCGCTTTTGAAAAAGACAGGTGTGGAGCTTGAGTTACTCACAGACTACGAAATGCACCTCTTCGTCGAAAGGGGAATAAGAGGCGGGATTTCGTCGGTAAGCAAGAGATATGCAAAGGCGAACAACCCATATGTTAAGGGATTTGATCCGAGTCAACCAAAAAAATACATAATGTATCTCGATGCGAATAACCTTTACGGGTGGGCAATGAGCAAGCCGCTTCCGAAAAGTGGTTTTAGATGGAAAAAGGTTATGCCAACAGAAAAAGAAATAATGACAAAAAAAGAGCATGCAAAAACTGGATGGATTATGGAGGTGGAGTTAGAATATCCGAAAGAGCTGCATGACGCTCACGACAGTTACCCATTAGCGCCAGAGAAAAAGAAAATAGACAAAGAAATGTATTCGCCTTACCAAAAGAAATTAATGAATGATCTTGAATTAAACCCCCCAAACACTGAAAAGCTTGTTTTAACGCTTGAAGACAAAACCAATTACGTCGTGCATTACCGAAACTTGCAGTTTTATTTAAAACAGGGAATGAAACTCAAAAAAGTGCACAGGGTTTTAGAGTTTGAACAGGAATGCTGGATGGAGCCCTACATCCGGATGAACACAGAATTCCGAAAAAAAGCAAAAAACAACTTTGAAAAGACCTTTTACAAGCTAATGAACAACTCGGTTTTTGGAAAAACAATGGAAAACCTGAGAAACCGTGTAGACATAAGAATAGTAAGAAGCGACGAGACAAATAAAATAAGAAAATTGGTCGCAAGTCCATTGTATTCAAGGCACGTGATGTTTTCAAACGATCTTGTCGGAATAGACATGCGAAAAAGTAAGCTGTTTCTCAATAAACCGGTCTACACAGGCATGACTATCCTTGACGTAAGCAAGCTATGCATGTATGACTTCTTTTACAACCATCTGAAAAAGGAGTACGGGGAGCGTTGCGAGCTTTTGTATACAGACACAGACAGCCTTTTGCTTGTGATAGAAACAGAAGACGTTTACGCGGACATGGCAAAAAACATCGGCGAGTACGACACAAGCGACTACCCCGAAGAGCATTCACTTTATTCGAAAGAAAACAAAAAGGTGTTGGGGAAAATGAAAGACGAATGCGCAGGAAAACTGATTTCAGAGTGTGTTTGTTTGAGGCCGAAAATGTATTCAATAATGACAGAAGGTGAAAGCGAAAATGAAATCGAAAAAATAAAGAAAAACTTTCCTGAGGCAAAAATAAAAGAGTGCACTTGCGAAGGGGAAAAAATGCAGGTAATAATGGCAAACGACGAAGAATTGGTCAAAAAAATAAAAGAGAAACATCCGAAAGCAAGTGAGTCAAAATGTTGTAACACGCTGAAAGTGGACGAAAAAAATATAAAAAAGGCAAAGGGGGTGAAAGAGTGCGTGACGAAAAATGAGATAAATCATAAAGACTTCAAAGATGCACTTTTTCAAAACAAGGAAAGCTTTCACGAAATGCACATGCTAAGAAGCTATGCCCACGAGATGCATTCAATAGTGGTAAACAAAAAATCGCTGTCGCCATTTGACACAAAGAGATGGATAAATGAAGATGGGATAAACACTTTGGCATATGGGCACTATCGGATGGGTGCGGAGCACGAGAGCGAAGCTCTTGCAGAGAAGGGGCAAAAAAAAAGAGCCCACCGCCCCATAAAAGGGAGTGAAAAAACTAACTAGCCGCCAAGCAAAGGTCTCTCTAGAGTGCTTTAATAAATAAAAAGCCACTCAGGAGTGCCCAAGGGGCTCAAGCACTAAGTGCTTGGTGGTAACTGTGTATTTGGAGGAATAACAAGCAATTCTTCACGCACGAAGCCGCGCTTTGGACCATCGTGCAAGTAATAAAGAACTGGCTGATTAGGTTTAGTAACAGACCTTTCAATGCTGTAGACTTTTAATGACCAAATCGGATCTGTAGCCCTTTTTACGCCGCCTTCCAGCTCGCCAGGTTGGTAGAGAAAGCGCACATTAACGAGAGAGGGGAGTTTTTTTCTTTCTTGCCAACAGGTCTTGTATATTTTGAGGACGGTTTTGACGAAACAGCCTTTTCTTTGATTGCAGCAGCAGGTTTCTTACCAGTAAGACTGGTTACTTCGTTGTTCAGAGCGGCAACAACTTCGGGTAGCCTTTTTACCCACGCTGTCGACCGCTGGCCAGATGGCAGGTTCATCTCGACACCGTACTGATAACCAAACAGGCGCCCTGCCAGTGTTTGATTAAAACGTTCAACAATAGCTTGATCTCTGTGAATGTTAACACGCCCGCGTCTAATATAGGTTTTGTGATTTTCCATTTCTTTGGTAACAGCTCCCATGAATTCGCGACCAGGGTCAACTTGCAGCATCTGTGGCCATTTTAGTGCACTTCGCCTGTAAATTGTCTGAAAACCTTTTGCAACCTCAGTTGAATCTTTGGAGGTCAAAGGCTCGGCCTCTTTGAATCGGCTGGCAACGTCAACAACAGTCAGAGCGTATTTGTAAACTTTTCGCCCTCGCGGCAGTTTGTCGTGTGGCAGAAAAAGAAGGTCCGCCTGGTGGACCGCGTTAGGGGTAGAAACATCGAATTTTGGGCGAGGAACGTATCGTGGTGCCGGTAGGTAGATCTGCCAAAGGGCCTGCTTAACTAGCCACTTTTTTGCGGCATCTTCGGAAACCTTGGCAGCCTCCGCTAATTTTTTTATCGCTGCAATTCCCTTCCAGTAGCCCTGGGGGCTATAGTAGACTTTCGAGATTTTCTTCGAAAAGTTTTGCTCCGCAAAGATCTTTGCATCCATGCGTATACAAGAAAAAAAAGAAACGTTTAAAGAAACCGAAAGGCAGCGTACCCAAGAGCAAGAGCGCCTGCGCCAACAAACATCAGTTCACCTTGTTTCTGCTGCTCGCTTGGCTGATAAAAATCAGAGAACTTGGGTTCTTTCGGAGGAATCATTTGTTTGTCAGGATGTGCCTGGTTGTAGAGTTTGAAAGCGTAGTCTGTGTTCGTAAAGTTTTGTTTCGCTTGCTGTTTGATCTCATTGTTGGTTTCGATCCAGTCGAGAAGCTTCGTGCGGTCGCGAGAGTACTTCGCGTAAGCTGCTTGGTAAGCCTCGAGAGCTTTGTCGTGTCTTTCTTTTTCTTTCAAAGCGGCGTCATCTCCGCCACCCAAAGCTCGAGCAAGATAGTTGCCGCCAATGAAAGCAGCAGCGTTCAAGATAGCTCCGCCAGCCATAATCGCGACGCTTGCCATTTTGTTATTATACTATTCTAATTTTTTTTTAATTGGTTGGGAGAATTTTCTGGTCCTCGAGATACTGTTTAAGTGCAACGCTGCCAGCCATGACGGCTGTGAACTTTACATAGTTCATAAAACTGCTGCTTGGGTCGGATGTGAAGTTTTCTTTTACAACTTTTTTGGCAGCCCAGCCGATTCCGGCGGCGAGACCTGTAATGGTGGCGGCATCCATGAGCGTTTTCACGAGTTTGTTGTCGGACATGGCGGTTCAGTATAAAATAATAAAAAATATTCAATTGAAAAATTTTTTTGTTTATTCTTCACCGTTTTGCGAAGCAAAGTTTGCAACTTCTTCACCAGATTCAACTTCTTTTGTTTTTTTTATACCTCTTTTAAAAATTGTATCCTCATCCTTTTGCACCCGAATAGCGGTTTTAACGCAAGTTTTGGAAAATTCAAACCAAAGTAATGCAATACCAGCCATAGCTGCACCTTTAACAAGGTTGTCAAGAATAAAACCAAGGGACATTGTCGGTATAATAAATGAAAAAGAAATGTTCAAAAGAAATTTTTTAATCCATCGGACGGATTCCTCTTTGTTTGCGAGGTCTAATGGCATTTTGGATTGTCGAAGGCGTGTCTGAAGAACGCGTTGCAACCCTTCCAATACTTTCTGCTGTAACGCGCAAAGCGCGGGGTTCCTCTGGGACCCCTGGTGTGTCATCAGTTATAAGAGTTGGCGGAGCTTTAAATGTTGGACTTCTTTTTTCGTTTATAAAGGCTTTTATGTCTTCGCGTTTCACATAAGTTGTAACGATTGCAACGCCGATACCAAGCAAAGATATCCATTGATTTGTGGTGAGACCGCTTGATTGCGGCTGAGCCTCGGGCGGAGCTGGTTCTGTTACGTCCGGTGGTGTTACATTTCGCTTTGCAGCAGCAGATTTCTTTTCCTTTTCTTTTGCAATTATTGCAGCAGCCTCGACAGCAGCTTTTTTCTGTGCTTCACGAGCCTGTTTTGTTTTTTCAGCTGCAAGCTTGCCAGCAGCAACTCGCTTTGGATTTTTGGCAGGCTTTGTTGCTGGAGTTGTTGAAGTAACTTGTTTCTGTTCTTCTTGAGCGATCGGAGTTTGTTCGAGCTCGGCCATTTATAATAAAAAAAAATAATATTTAAATAGAAAATTGCACAGCAAGATTTTTTGCTAAGCAATTGCTAAGCATTGTTCAGTAATTACTTAGCATTTTCTTAGCATTGCTCAGAAAAATCTTCAGTAGTGTTTGTGTCCGCATCTTTGGAAGCACCTTTGGTTTCGCACAGCGAAGTGTGCGACTTTGTAGCTTCGTTTAAATCAACGTGCTTTGTTGTGATGAGCGCAGCATTTGCAACGGCAAGAAAGCGACCACATTTCAAAGCCAGACCGCCAGCCAAAGTTGACAGCTCTTTACTGATGATGTAGTCGTTTTTTAGTTCCTTTTGATAATCATTGACGTCCTTGATATTTACGGCCATACCAACGACTTTAGTTACAAGAAAAATAAAGCTGTCGATCAAGCTGTCGGTTGTTTTGGATCCAACGTATGCCTCATATCTCTTTAAGTACTTTTCAACTTCTTTATCTGTCAAGCGCTTCACCTGCTCGTGTGTCAGTTGCACACCGATTGCTTCTTTGGCTTTTCCTGTTGAAACAAGGATTGCAAGCTGTTCACGCAAAGCAGGAATGTCAGGGCCTTGAATGAGTGCCATAGCGCTTTCTGTACTTTCTGGTTCAGCTCCTAGCAGTTCCATTACGGAAGCTAATTCTTGTTCACTTGCAGCGCCCTTGACGCTCTCGGGAGGAGAAGTTGCGAACGGGTCAGCCATTTATTACTCTAAAAAATATGTTCAATAAGAAAATTTTGTGCCGTAAGGGTGGCGATGAGAAATGACAAGATGCGAAAACTTATTTTTTTTTAGCTTTAAAATGATTTCTTTGTAATCCTCATGGGCAAGTTCGCCAGCGTAATCCTCAAAGATTGCCTTCGTGGTCTTGGCAGAGGGGGTGTAAAAGAAAACGATTGCCGCAACATTTTCGCGGAATGAGGCTGTTATGCTTGTCATTTTTTGAGTTAACACCCATATGCTCAAGCCTGCGTGGCGAGCAGAGAAAGCAAGATTCACCAATTCACCCGTTCTTCCCTTTACATCTTTCGATGCAGCACAGTCGTCGAGGATGATAAGCGTGTTCGTACCCTCAAAAAGAAATCTTGAAAGCCTTAACCAAGATTCCACCTCGTGCTGCTCGCAAATGAAAACAAAAAATCGAATATCTTCCTCAGCAAAGCGATAATAAGTCTTGTTGTGCGCGAACGTCGGGCAGATGAGCACGATGTAGTCAAACTTGCCTCGGAAAGGGCCACAAAGCTGATTGACCACGTATCTTGTTTTTCCTGAGTTCGTTGGTCCCACAATGAGGGCGTTGAAGGGTATATTGGCAGGATCCATCTTCGTTCGTATATGTACCTAAGGTACACTTTTTCAAAGAAAAAATTATAAAAGCACAGATTCTAACTGCCTGCCAAGTATATTCATTTGGGCGTCGCTGATTACGTAAATGTGGCAGTTCAAATTACCTGAGCCGCTTGCTTTCCTCTCTAGCTCAAGCTGGACACCGTCCTTTGTGTTCACAAGGCGCGTGCCGCTTCCGTGCATCGAGTGGTCAGCCATGGAACGCAGATCAATAAGAAGGCCAAACTTGTCTTCTGTGTAAAACTTTTGCAGAGTCATGTGCTGCGTTTTATTTTTTTCTTTCATGTAGAATCTTTTAACTTCTCCCCAAATGTCCATTCCTTCGATGCCGTTGTTGTACAGCATGTTTGGCGAGCCGTTGACAGTGATGCTTACTTTTGTAAGGTCCGGGTTAATGTACTTTTCCGAGCTCCTTGCACCTTTGTTATATTGCTCAATAAATAGGAGCAAGATACCTTTCATGGACCTCCTCTGCGGGTTAACCCTTAGATTAAGACGTGTGTCGGAGCCTTTTGCAAAAGTCACCACTTTAACACGCTGGATGTGGTCGTAAGCGAACTCTTTGCCGCCCGAATAAGCGCTGAACGCTTCATCTGCAATTTCCTTGCTTCTTATCATCTCGTACTCCAGCTGGATGTTTGTCAACTTGTATTTCAGTTTTGTTGTATCTGAGCCTCTAACCACATGTTCGGCTGCCGCGAGCTTCAGTTCGAACACAAGATCGTTGTATAGTGCCTGAGGATAAAATGCCCCATGGTCAGTTAAAATCTGGTGATCCAGACGGATGCGGTATTTATTACCATATAGCTCATTCAGCTTTTTTTCTGCTTCGACTCCTGAAGTTTTCTTATCGCCAGCATTTGAGCGAATTTTGTTAAGGTCCTCGCTCTGAATGCCCTCTGGCACCCTGTCGTCGCGCTCCTCCTGCGAAAGGAAAAAATCCTCAAATATTTTGTAGATGCCATAGCCAACCGTGTCCTGCACGACGGTGCCTTCGTACTTTACAACAAAATCGTCGACCAGAGCTCGGCTGACGTTGTCAACCAGAAAGTTGTTGGCATGGCCTCCGCTCAAGTCGATGTTGAAGCGCAGCGCCAGCGAGCCAGGCACAATGACCTCGTTTTCGTTCAGCTTGGGCACTGAAACATACAACGTTTCCTCTGGATTGGCTTCTGTGCGGTCAAAAGTGATTCGTTTTACCGCGCGCTCGGCTTTCAGTGCGCCGAGTATTTTCTCTGTGCGTCCCGGTCGAAGGTTTTCTTGAACAGCAGCCATCTCTCGATTGGTTTTATTGTTAAATTGAAAAGTTTAATTTGAAAATATATATATATAAATTAAGCGATGGCAACAGGTGGTGATGATTTTGGATTCGAGAACCCTGATTTGGACAAAGATCTTGACCACAACAGTGATAACGATGATGAAGAGGGACAAGAGGTCGACACAACCCGACCATTTCAGCCCGGGGAGGCATCCACACCCTACCATGGGGGTGAACAACATGAAATGCAAACGATGCAGCACGAACAGAGCGGGCTGCCAGATACATCCTACGACGAAACACCTTTTCTTGAAAGAACCCCTTCGATAAGTGATCTTCAAAAAGAAAGTTTTTTGCGGCAAAAACTTAAAAAAGCTGTAGACACGATAAAAGGCAAATTCCCCAAAGCAAATTTTGAAAAAATTAGAATTAGAAGAGGCACTGGGAAAAATGAGGGGAAAATTGTTGCTATAGGAACTAAAAAAGGCGAGTACAAGATTCTAAAAGATAATGAGTCAGGCTTCATGAAAAACTTTTTAGACAGCTTCAAAGATGAACTTGGGCCGTCAGCTGAAGATCTTATTGCTCAAGACAATGAGAGCATAAGAGATGAACGCCAAAGATTAAGAGAAGCTGAAAAACAACTTCAAGAGGCCCAAAAAATCGCATCAGAAAGAGAAAAAGCTGCTCAAGAATTACAAGATCTGAGAAACAAAATCGAACGAACTCAGGCCAGAATTGAACAACTTGGGTCAAACGTTGAAAATGAAACACAATTGCGTGAGCAACGGCAACTTTTGAAAAACTATAAAACGGATTTTGAAAACGCAAAAAAAGAAGTTTCTGCTCTTGAAAAACAAGCAAAGCAGAAGGCAAAAGAACAAACACGAGTCGGCCAACTAAGGGCAAGCCTCGCTGCCAAAGAGAGCGAAAGAAACACTTTGCAAGAAAGGCTCAACGACACAAGAGCTTTGGAGGATCTAAAAGAGAAAGAAGCCGAGCTGAAGCGCCAAAACGAGGAAGATCAGGCTGTTATAGAGGATGAGAATGCCTCCCCCACTGACAAACAAGCCGCGGAAGAAAGAGTTGCGGAAAGAACCGAGGAACTTGGACGCTTGCAAACGCAGATTGCCGAAAGAGAAAGAGCGCTTCCACTTCGTGAGAGGATCAAAGAGATCTTCAAAAAACATGGCGTGACATTAACAGCAATAGTTCTTGCTGCTGGTGTCACGATTGGTTCTGTTATTGGAGCCATTACAAACGCGTTGAAGGCCACCGGCAAAGCGTTGGGAAAAGGCCTAAGTGATATTGGCTCAAAGGTAGCATCAGCTCTGCCTGGTCTTATTGGCTCGATTGCGAAATTTCTTTTCAAAACCGCTGGTCAAGTAATTGGATTTCTTGCAGAGCACACCTGGCTGCTTATCCTTGCTGTGGTTGCTTTTCTTGTTGAAAAATACATCAAAAAGAGACGTTAACGCATAAGGGTGTAGAGCAAAGCTGCTGCTCCAACCGCGCCAACAGCAACAGTTGCTTTGTTTATTTCGTGTGAATCCTTGGCTACGGCCTTCGTAGCTTTAGCGCTTTGCGCGTTGCTAGCTGGTGTTTCAGCAGCGCTTGCGGCGGGTGCCTGATTTTTTTTTGCTGTGGCGCTCTTGTGTATAGGATTTGAAGGGTGGCTGTTTGGTGGGTTGATTTTTGATTTTCCTCCGGCCATCAGTTTAAGAGCTGCTTTTTTTGTAGCTTTATTAACCTCATCATTCACTCCTAATTTCATCCCAACAACAGCCTGCTTAAGCTGGTTATTGTAGCCAACAACGCTTTCTGTGTTTATCACCATACGAGCGGGCATCAGCCAGGCACCTGGGCAGACTGCAAGGTTAAGCCGAACCTTAGCTTCGTCGATGGCTAGTTGGTATCTTTGGACCGACTTTGCCAGATCAGGTTGCCTTATAGCGTCTTCAACCAACACGAGGAACTCACTTTGCGCTTCCTTTGCACGGCCGCCTGTTCCAAGTATGCTACTTCGAACGTTGACCTGCGAACCGAGAATACAGTAGACAAAAGCCTCTATCGACTGGTTTACTCTCGACAAACCTGCCTGAGTAAGCCCTTCAGTGCCGTTAGGACAAAACCAGTCTGCCTGTGCATATGCAGCGTCGTCTGGCTCGATGTATTGAATCAAGTTACCTTTGCTTGCAGCTCCCCCTTCGTCCGAAAATTTATCGTAATCGGGGTATTTTGCTCCAGTTTTGTTTGGTCCAATGTTAGTAATCCAGATATAAACGTTACCAAGTCCGTGGTTTGCGCCTGTTGTGAAACGGAAATCGCTTGACGGGTCGACACCGAACTCAGCGCATATTCTTTTGTAAGAAGCCACGTCGTACTTGTTGTCGAACTGGCTAAAAGTGGGGTCGCCTGGCAAGGCGCTTACGCTCTGAATTCCCCCCATCTGAAACAATATTCGCCTTATCGTGAAATAAACGTGAAAAAGATAAAAATTACGCACAATCGGTGGCAAGCTAAGAGCTGAGTGCTCTTCATCGAAAATATCTCGACTTATACCGCAGCCTGTTGTCGCGCACCATACCGCAAAGTTAAGTTGCTGTGGCCAATAGCCCATATTTTGACTAGCAAGCCACCTTTTTGACTCTTTTCCTGATGTATGCTTCAGTTTTGTTTTTTGAAAAATCTCTCTTAATTTCGTTGTGAAATATTGATCTGGTGTGACGTAGATGTTGATTTGGCTGTTAAATATTTTTTTCAAACTCGGTGCGGCTTCGTGAAATCCAACCGCGGGAATTGGCAAAGATGAGCCTTTTGCGCCGCTTGGTGACAGCTGTTGTGGAAAACCGCCTGAAATTTGATTCACCCCCAGTGCTTTTTTCATCTCTGGGCTCCAATATTTGCTGTCAGAGCCAAAAACATTTATCAAATGGCCTTGCCCTGCCTTGTAATAAATGTCTGCCGTTGCTGTGTGGTTGTACGCGAACTCAACCTGTGCAACAAATTTTGTTCGGTCAGCGTTTGGATATTTTGCAAGAAAAGGTTTCCATGCATTGTCTTTTGCCGCTTTAGAAATTGTAGTTGCTTCTGGGGTTTTCATCCACTTCATAAAACCTCTTGTTTTTGCATCCATGGTCCTCTTTTATATTAAACATTTTTTTTTTTTATTTAATATAAAAATGGTTGTGCTGACTGTCACCACAAAAGAAAATCCGAACACTGTTTATTTTGACCAGCCTATTCCAAAACCGAGCTATATCCGGCTTTTAAGTTGTTCTCTTTACAACAGCTGGAATAGTTTGGAAAAGGATGGAATAGTTTTTTATAAACAAGTGAACAAGGAAGAGAAGGCGCGTTATATACGGCAAGGAAACTTCTCACTCGATGACATTGGGAGTATTTTTGAAAAAGGATTTCCAGAGAAAAACATGTTTTCTGTAACAAAAGGCATTGCAGGCCGTTCATTGATAATAAAAGCAAAAGAGCCCAATTTAAAAACTTTTGGACTGAATGAAAGTCTTATTAAGTTCTTTAATTTGCCTGGGTTTGAGAATTACGCAAGTATTGAAAAGGAATTTTTTGAAACAATTGAGGTAAATAATGTTTCAAATCCTAAAAATTACTTCATCAACTGTGACCTTATCGACAAGCAACAAAGCTTGCTAAATGGTAAGCCATCAAGCCTTTTAGCGTTTTTTGACATACGTGGAAAACCGTATGAAAAAGTTTATTACCAAAATACACATTTTAACGTCTTGCGCGACGTTTCTGCTGAAGAAAATGTATCATCTCTGACTCTTTCGATTAGAGATGAGAATGGAAAGCCATTCGATTTTAACGGCTCAAATCTTACATATGAGTTGGAATTGAATTAAATTAAATACAAAATTAACTTTTATGTATACGAGACCATGTCATCTGCTAATGTTCTCCCGAGTGCCCCTGCTTATGGTGATCGCGAAGAAACACAACTTTATCCAAGCCTCCCAACAAATGCCGAGAATTTTCGGCTGACTGAAATAAGTAAAATTGAAAAAGAAATATCCGCTGAAGCTGAGCATTACAGGCTTGTGTTAAAAAAATATAAAAAAGTCCGGAAAGTTATTCACTATTCCGTGGTCTGTCTTGGCGCCGTGACGGCAGCTCTGTCTTCTGGAGCTGTTGCGACTTCACTTACTGGTGTTGGAATTGTTATCGGCGTTCCTGTTGCAGCAGTAGCAGGTATATCTGGCGCAGCTTCCACTGGCCTGTCAGTTATCAACAAAAAGCTTGAACGTAAAGTTAATAAGCACTCAAGAATCCTCGCTCTGGCTGTTGCAAAACATGACTCGATAAACAGCTCTGTCTCACAAGCTCTGAATGATAATCTTGTTTCTGACAAAGAGTTTCAACTGATCACACGAGAAATGCAGAAATATCGCCAACTTAAAGATACTTTACGCTCAAACTTTGCACAAAAACAAACAAATTCACTCCAGCCAGACATCGGAAAAATTCGGGAAGAAATCAAGAGAGAAGAACGCAAAAGATTGGAAAAAAAACTTCTCGAAAGCGCCACCGACATTTCGAAATAAAATTTCAGTCCAATAAAACATTTTTTCATTTTATAAAAGAATGATTGTCTGCGCTCATCTTGTCGTTTACTTTGTGATTGAATATTTCACCCCAGAGTGGCAAAAAAATATTCGAGTCATCACTAAAGAGGTTGTTGATTGTCTGAACAACATTTGAGGCTGTCGTTCCTTTTTCCACGATCCACGATCCACGATCCTTCTTTTCCAAAAGACCCAAGCCCCCTCGACCTGCACGTCACGCTCTGACTGCGACAAAATAATTTAGCGACCGCCAGCAAAAGATGGGCCGCACGTATTTATTTGTTTTGACCAAAAAAATAGGTGTGAAGCAAGGGGTTATTTCACTTTTATTTATTTTTTTTTCTTGGGAGCCGTGAAACAATATTGTATCTATTAATATAAGCAATCAATAAACATTACAAGTGTGTTAAGTAAAAATAATTTTATTCAGTTGCTAAGTTAAATGTTTCTTGACAACGGCGGACATCTCATGGCCGCGGTAACTAAGGTAAATTGTTCCTTGACAACGGCGGACATCTCATGGCCGCGGTAACAAAGGTAAATTGTTCCTTGACAACGTCAGAATATTTTAAGCTTGTAAACTTGCAAGTTTTTGTCAATTCGGGTTACGCCGTAACCCATTGGCATTCCAATGTGATGACGTTTTTAAGGCCTGTGACTAAGATAATTTTGTCAATTCGGGTTACGCCGTAACCCATTTGGCATGTGATGTTGCCTGTGACTAAGATAATTTTGGTCAAGTTTAGCAAACGCTAAAGTTGTATCATCCCATCGTTAGACATCTACAAATGATTTATGTCGATAAACTGAGTTAAAACTTCTTAATTTTTGATCTAGAAAGGTTTGATAAACGTCTTCAAGCATCCGATATACTTAACCTTGCGATCAAACTTCACGACCAAGCATCTGATTGTTGTCAGTAATTGCTTCGGCACGAATAGCTGATATGAAATATTAAAATCGGATCCTCGTTTGTCGTTTCCAAATGATTCATGTCCGTAAGCTGTGTCTTTGCTTCTTTTTTCAATGAAGGTTTGATAAACGTCTTTATACATCGGCCATACTTGCTTGTGTAATACAAAAAAGCTTATGTGAATAATATAAAGTTATAATTTTAACTGTGATTGGTCACAAAAGACGTCATTACATCGGGAAATAACCTATTAACTAAAAATAGTAATGACGCCTGGTGAATAAACTTACCGTGATCTTATATTGTTCTTTTATGTTCTAGAAAGTTCTTAGCTCAATATTTCACGGTATATTTACATGTTAGTCAAATTAAATATTGTTGTTGAATAAATCATAGCTCTTACAACACACATACAAAGAGTTTGAGTTGTTTTCCGGCTAAAAATATTCAAAATGAAAAAAAAAAAGAATTAGATTACGTCAAGGGGGTTTCCCACGCAATTGGCACAGGGTAAACAATGACTTCCTGTGTTACTCGATAATTTATGCACTCACCGGAGCGTGCAAGTTTTGTTTAGCTTGTCAAAACGTTTGCGACAACACTGCTGTCTAGTTTTTTTATTTTTTCAATCAGCTCGTCTGTTAAAAAGATTGTTATTTGTTTTTCATTTTCTTTAGTTTTTTTGTAGGTTGTAAACGCTTTTCCACGAGATCTTTTCAAGTTTTTCTTTACACTCAAGTTAATTTCTCCAGTTCTCCCTCTTCCCATCTTCGTTTACTCAATAAGAGCATTTGTTCAATTGAAAAATAATTCTGGCGCGCCTGTTCTTTGGGGCTTGGCGGGGGCCACTTGTTTTAGGACAGTCCTCAACAAGTGTTAAAAGGGTGCCTTTGCCTAGATACATGTGCATGGGTTGAAAGGCTGTCATCTAACCCCGACACACTTGCAATATGAGGGTTTTGGACGCAAATCCAAAAAAACAGTGAGGGGCGAGAATGGCGAAGCCGGCAGGCGAGCCAGGCGAAGCCCCGAACGCATTTTTTTGGATTTGCGCCAAAACCCTCATATTGCAAGTGTGTTATACTAACCCAGTACCAGCCAGTTTTGAGTCTGATGTCACCTTAATCTTGTGTGTAAAAGTTATAAATATCGTGTAAATACATCAAATGTTAGCAGTCAATAAAGACGGATGGTTTTCAGTCGAATTTTTGAAAATATCAAACAAATGACGTTATTTAGAATTGCGGAAAATTTGTCGATTTGTTTTTCATTTTTTTAAAGCTGCAGCTAGAACAGGATATTGCAAAGATTTGTGCCGAGTTTCAGCGTGTTCCTATCATACGGTTTGAAGAATTTCGGTCGGAAAGTCAGGTACATTTGCTTTCCAAGTTCTAATCGCTTTGTAAACCTCGCATTTCGAATGAAATTATTCTGTTGTTGTTTGAAGAGAGGTGTTACTTCCAAATTCCGCACGATCTTCTACCGTCAGGAAATACATGTGCAGGAACGGTATTTGTCATTTTAGTAGTAACTATTTCAGGCTGTGTTATTTCCAAGTGGCAGAAGACCGTGCGGAATTTGAAAGCAACGCCTCTCTTGGAAAACAACAGTTTAATTTTATTCGAAATGCGGGGTTTACAAAGCGACGAAATCTTGGAAAGCAAATGTACCTGACTTTCCGACCGAAATTCTTCAAACCGTATGATAGGAACACGCTGAAACTCGGCACAAATCTTTGCAATATCCTGTTCTAGCTGCAGCTTTAAAAAAATGAAAAACAAATCGACAAATTTTCCGCAATTCTAAATAACGTCATTTGTTTGATATTTTCAAAAATTCGACTGAAAACCATCCATCTTTATTGACTGCTAACATTTGATGTATATACACGATATTTATAACTTTTACACACAAGATTAAGGTGACATCAGACTCAAAACTGGCTGGTACTGGGTTAGTATAAGTATCAAATTTATGCGACGGTCAAGTCAGACGCATAACACAACAGTTTTTTCAAAATAAAGATGTCGCTCGTTCAGGAAATCACGGAGTGGATTTTCCTGTAAGTTTTTGTGAGTAAACTTCAACTGTTTGGCAGCGTTTTGGGGTAATTACAGAAAAATTCACCGTGGCATTTTCAAAATAATCGCATTTTATTAAAAACGAAGGCTTCCAAAAATCGCTCATAACTTTACAAAACGCGTTTGATCGCCATAAAATTTATCATTTTATATAATTTAAGCATTATTTTTTCAGATTCTCAAAAATCTAAGCAATCGCTTCACGTTTTCCCGTTTTAAAACGCGCTTAAAAAAGGGAACTGTCAGCCTCATAAATACCCGCGGGCCACCTTAAGGTGGCCCGCGGGTATTTATGTTGTTTGAAGAGAGGTGTTACTTCCAAATTCCGCATGATCTTCTACCGTCAGGAAATACATGTGCAGGAACGATATTTGTCATTTTAGTAGTAACTATTTCAGGCTGTGTTATTTCCAAGTGGCAGAAGATCGTGCGGAATTTGAAAGCAACGCCTTTGTTCGAAAACAACAGTATAATTTCATTCGAAATGCGGGGTTTACAAAGCGACCAAATCTTGGAAAGTAAATGTACCTGACTTTCCGACCGAAATTCTTCAAACCGTATGATAGGAACACGCTGAAACTCGGCACAAATCTTTGCAATATCCTGTTCTAGCAGGGAACTTCGGACGGTTGCTGCACAGATGCTTAGTTTGACAAAGAACACAGTTGGGAATATATACGCATTACTGAGGCATTACTGTGGGAGAGATATACATGATATTATTCCATTCGGAGGTCGTGTCTACGTAACAAAATGCGACGAAAGTCAGTTCAATCACAAATCTAAGATAACTTTTATACGCTATAACAACCAGTACTGATATCAACTCCACCGAAAAGTTATGCCATTTGTTTATGTATTTTGTACTAAAATTCATTATTTTCACGTCAAGATCTACAAGCGAATCTCTACAAATCCAAATTTAAAACATGATTTCCCACATTTTTTTAAACCAATTGTTTTTACAAATTTCACCACTATAACGTTTTCATTAACCGTGTCAGCCTCCATGTCCGCCCCCTCCCGGCTGCGCCACTAGGCGCCCGCGGCACCCTTACTCGCCACTTCTTTATGTAAAACGCACCTTTCGGCAGTTTACTTTTTTATATCAGTTGATAAAGTGTTTAATATGTCCATACCCTTTGCTTGATTTTTTTTCAGTACCAACGGGGGCGGAGAGCAAGAGACGAAGTTTGGGTTTTTGGCCTAATCTGTACAGAATATACACCATGCCGCGGTTACTTCCAAGTAGTACCCAGGCGGAACAGAGCAACTCTCATACCAATTTTTCAACGGGTTCTTCGTCCTGGATCGATCCAAACGTTACCGTCCATAGAACAGTTGTTCACAAAGATAATTTTGTGGATCCCCTTACAGGAGTCCATACCCAAGAAGTCGAGTCTGCGTGGTCTCAACTGAAGTATCACGTAAAACGCGAGAAAGGTATCCGTCGTGCTGATATACAAAATTTTTTAAATGAGGAAATGTGGAGGCAATGGAGTGGGCTTGGAACCGTGTTCGAGAATATTATTCCTGTGATTGCTCGATATTATCCTCTTTAGATGTATGTTTACAAGACGGGACATACTGTAGAACTGTTTGCAGTTTATCGGCTGATTGTTGCAACCTTAATACTACATTTAATGGCACATGACGTCATTTATCTCAACATTAAAAAATTGAGTTGCAGTGTCGCAGATATTAAATTTTGCTTATGTTAGAAAGGACACGTGATCTCACTTTTATAGTTCAATATTACATATCTGTATGAGTAAGTTTTAAGATGACATAAAAGTAACATCAGCACATCCAGAAACAACTTGATTTTGCCTGTGAGTATCCAGTCATTTCGTTCCATAGTAAGGTCGTTCCAAAGAAAAGTTAATTCGTTCCACAAAAAAGTCAGTTTATATAGCAATATCGTTCCACAAAGTATTAAAGTAGTAAAAAAAACCTTAAACATAGTGAAATTCTAATTAAAAGTTACATCATCTGATAACCTGCACATTCTATACGCGTTATTTTTATCGTCAAAATGGCGAATAGAACAGTTTGCAACTCCCTGTACGCACTTTAAATATGGCTTCTGCGGGTATTATCATTCATAAACTAAAACCAGTGTTGCAATTTCGATGTTAAAACGCTGCCGATTAAACTTCCACCTTTTTACGAGGATTGCTTAAAATGCTTTGCAAAATGTTCTATGGCAACTAGTCAAAGCGTAGAACTAACTGATGATATAAATACAACCCTCCAAACCATAATTTGGAACAATAAACTCATCTGTATCGATGGAAAACCTGTATTCTTCAAAACGTTGGCAGAAAAGGGTATTCTAAGAATAGAAGACCTGATTTCTGAAAACAACGAGTTAATAACCAGACATAAGGTGAGAGAGCTGAACCTCACTCCCTTGGATCTCTTTAGACTTACATCCGTGGTAAACGCCATGCCAAGTCAGTGGAGAGACTTATTAAAAAGGTCCTCTCACTCTGACAAAAGGACGTTCAATCTACAGGACCAAATTGTTTTGAGTTTAAATGGGCAAAAGACTCCGATAAATAAAGCAGTCTCGAAAACCATTTATAAAGAACTTCGAAATAGAGTTATAAGTACCCCATCTGCTCAAAAGAAATACAATAGCTGTTTTGAAAATGATATCTTTGATTGGAGCGAAATATATAGCTTACCGCATCGTGTCACCTCCGATACAAAGCTGCGTGAATTTCAATTCAAACTATTAAACAGGTACCTGGTTACAAATGATTTTTTAAATTTAATTGGTGTGTTGCTTTCTCCAGCATGCGCTTTTTGTGGAAAAGAAAGCGAATCCTTCGAACATATCTTTATCTCTTGTCATTATGCCAAAAATTTCTGGGCAGAGGTTATTAAGTGGCTCTGCAATTTAAAAGTCAATGTTAAAAATCTTAACAACAGAGAAATCTTGCTTGGAATGCCGGGTTGTGAAAATGAGTTTTTTGTCAATCATGTAATACTTACCGCTAAACATTATTTGTATTCATGCCGTTGTAAGAACACCTATCCTCTCATTAATGTTTTCTCTGCTAGACTAGACAAGATTCAAAATCTTGAACTGCTGATTGCAAAATCAAAAAATAATCTCTCTAACCATACTGCGAAATGGGGCAAATTTCTAAGATTATGATCTTCGCATTTGATTGCTGGCTCGCCTTAGCGGATAATTAAAGTGAGTAATTAAAAGTCGATTTAAGACAAGTTCCAACAGGGAAATATGGAAATAAATGAGCCATTAATGAAACTTTTAATCTGCCGTGGTGTTTTGACTTTATAAGTGGCCATGCATGTAGGACCTCTTAACGGCTCTAAATTGGGCCTTCTAATTACATTCAATGACCGAGTCTTAATAATAAGACTTTTCATGAGTCTTAAACAGTGAGAAATTAACACTTTTTAAGAGTCTAAAAATGGGATTGTAAACAATACATACAATGATATGGCAATTACAAGATGTCTTCAATATGGCAAATTAAAAGAATCTTAAAAAAGGCAGTTTTAAGGAGTCTTAAAAAAGCAGTGCTTCTAAGTCTTAAAAATGGGATTCTTTAAAACTGCCAGCTTTAAGATTGCAAAAAAGTAAAGTTGGCAGTTTAAAGGTGTCTTAAAGCTGGCAGTTTTAAGGAATCTTAAAGCTGGAAGTTTTGAGAAGTCTTAAAGATAGCAGTTTGAAGGAATCTTAAAGCTGGCAGTTTTAAGGAGTCTTAAATCTGGCAGTTTTAAGGAATCTTAAAGCTGGCAGTTTTAAGGAGTCTTAAAGCTGGCAGCTTTAAGGAAGTTTAAAGCTGGCAGTTTTAAGGAGTATTAAAGCTGGCAGTTTTAAGGAAGTTTAAAGCTGGCAGTTTTAAGGAGTCTTTAAGCTGGCAGTTTTAAGGAAGTTTAAAGCTGGCAGTTTTAAGGAATCTTAAAGCTGGTAGTTTTAAGGAATCTTAAAGCTGGCAGTTTTAAGGAATCTTAAAGCTGGCAGTTTTAAAGAATCTTAAAGCTGGCAGTTTAAAAGAATCTGAAAGCTGGCAGTTTTAAGGTCTCTTAAAGCTGGCAGTTTTAAGGAATCTTAAAGCTGAGTTTTAATTAGTCTTAAAGCTGGCAGTTTTTAGGAGAATTAAAACTGGCAGTTCTTAGGAGTCTTAAAGCTGGCAGTTTTAAGAAGTCGTAAAATTAACAGTTTAAGGGGTTTTAAAACTGTCAGTTTAATAAAGACTGCTATTTTTATGACAGTGGATTAAAACTAGTAATTTTAAAGACATGATTTACATAAGGGGCTTTTTGTTAATTCTTTTTAGAGAAATTACATAAGGTACTTTGACCAGATACTGACAATGATCCCATTTAGATAGGCAACTTGGCAAATACTAAATGAAAAAAAATCATGGTTTGTTGAGACCTTTCAGTAATACGTTCAATTTGGCGTTGTGATAAGTGACAAGTATTCATTATATTTCTGGGCCAGAACAGTGAAAAGTTCCCTTGAAATAATTCAGTCTAGACATGTTAACGGAACTGCCTTGAAGTTTAAAGGGAAACCAAACTATATTATTTACGTGTATTTATCTTATAATTTTGCCATTTTGCCATTTCGTGTTGTAAACACACCCCTATATAAAACTTTTCTTCGCTTGCTTGTTCGCTTAGTGTTTAGTGGCTGAAATTCTCATTCAAAGAGGGACTAATCAAATGCCTAACAAGAGAAGATTGAAAAACTAAGTGCTATAGACCCAATTCAAATACGGCCGCTGTTATGTTTTCGTCTTCAAAGACAACATTTGGAGATTAAGTCAAATTACCAAAAGTATGAAAACGAGGCTAGGCGGGACAAACAGGACGGGGTGCCCTTTTCCACCCAGAGCTCCTAAATTTAAAGTCAATTAAATGTCTATGCTCTCTATTAATTTACGTGCTTCCTCCTGCATATTGAGGAAAGTCTGATTTATTCCACCATCAAACAGGGCTGCCTTAATCAGTTCATCCAAAACGTCTTTTGAAGGTTTGGTTAATCTGTGCACAAAAGGTTGTCTTCCTTTCGTCATTTCGTCTATTAGCTGAAATATAACGTACATCCGAGGTCAGTTTCGTTCAGTTACCAACGATAAACAAATATGCAGGGAGATAGAACTAATTAATAAACTATTCAAAAGGTATATAATTCTTTTCCTTCACGTAGACTTTTACGTATACATGTAAATACGACGAAAAAAGTAGATGTTTACTTTAAAATATCCATTGCTGTAGTTACTACGGTAACTTTGTTACGTAAACTAAGCATATACGACAAAAAAAATTCTCGAAATATACCTTTTAAATAGCATCTCTTCTGTCAGTTTTATATTAGAGTGACTTCTCGGGCATGCAACACACAGGGAGAAGTTGCCAGGCGAAAACATGAACATAAAATTGACAGACTATACTGTTCCAAATTCACACTCATTACGGACTTCGTCTCTATTTTTCATCGTCTGATCAAAGACGACTAGCGCTAGCAACAATTGTAACATTTCCGAGTGTTGCTCACACTCAGCTCACACTCAGACAATACAATTAGGAGGAAAGAATCTCTGCTATGGACATGATTGGTAATTTGAAGTCTTACCGCGATTAATCGAGACAGCTGTTTCTGATACTCTTCGGGCTGTTTGTCTGGACGTAGCAAGTTGTTGAATAAAAATGCTCGGCCTTTAATTTCACCGATGAAGTTTTGAACCCAATCCGGCAAGGTTTTCAGCCACTTCTCCAGAGTTTGCTCGACTGTTTCTCCGTTTTCTGCTGCTTCGCGTTCGGCTTGATCGCCATGGGTGAGAAGAAAGATCATATTCTCGGTGGCATCCTTTCCCAAAAACGTTTGAAGCATCTTGAGGGCACGGCTATCCTCGGCAGTGAATCGGTGGCCATACATCACAGTGAGGATAATGGCATCGAAACCCTCTGGTGCCATTGCAAAAATCTGGGCTACCTCTTGAAGTATCTGGTTTTGGTGTTGATGGTTGTTGATATAATTGAGCATGTCGAAATATTGCCAGCCCCACGTAGTGTCGTTAACGCCTGGTGTGTCTATCACATCAATGTGCCGTTCATCTTTTCTGATCCCGCGAGAACAATGTTTCATCACGGATGTGGCACCTGAACTAGCATTGAAGTTGTCGTAGCCAATTATTCTGTTTCCAGTTGTGCTCTTCCCATTGCCGGTTTTTCCAAGAAGAACAAGAGTAAGATCCTTTCCTTTTGGAAGCTAAAAAGGAGAAGAAGTTAGGTCATTTGTTATAAACGAACATCAGAAGCAAACAGTTTAATTCTTGAAGTGATCTTTCAAAACAATTAAGTCATGCTTATCTTAGTCATAATTTCGTGTACAGTTGTGTCTAAACAGGGTATAGCGTTTGTTTCAAGTGGAAAATGGTATTTGTTTGTTTGTGGCCTGAAATAAAAACAAAAGTTCCTTACCTTGATGCTAGTGGTCGGTTCCTGCCAAAACAATAAAATAAGGATGCGGTTGGCGTAAAGTTTTCTTACAATTTTTGACATAAGAATTCAAAAACTCATTAATAATTCATTAAGAAAATACAATGGAAATTAATGTTTAAGGAGTGTCTTTATATCTGATAAAGGCACGGCTAAATTTTAGGTCCAATTGTCTTGGCCAAAATAACAGAAAATCTAAATATCAGTACAAGAATGAAAAGATCTACATCAGAGGTTTTAGAAGCCGTTCAATAAACTCGCAGTTCCTTCTTAATCAAGTCTAAAACACTCGGCTGCGCCTCGTGTTTCAAACTTGATAAAGCACTCCTGCTCGTTTATTAAACATTACATAATGTTAGATCATGTTAGTGATTGCGCAAAATAGGATCGTAAGGATCTGTTGAAATCCAAATAAATGTGGTACGATAGGTATGGATTAGCAAAGATGCAACTAGTGCACTTTCTTGATAGATTTGCTGTTATTGCACAATGTTATTTTATATTTTTAATTTAGCCTTTCCGTTTTTGTTCAACAAAAGTTGCGTTACAAAGTATCGTGACATCTGATGCACGATATACGATGCGCGCGAACAAGGCTGCCTACCTACACCGGCTAAAGAATGTAGACATCGTCTGTTTTGTAAATCTTATAGATCCCATCAAATATAAGTTGTCTCTTTTGTTTATACTTTGTATTTTGTTACCTTACGTGTGGTAAGGTACGTGTGCCAAGCTGTCCACAGAATACTCTCGGGGGAAATTCACAGGAACAAAGGAATTTTACTTTTAAGAATAAAAGCAGTGTTTATGAGTTGTTTTTGGAAGACAAGATGCTTACGTGCGCATGTAGGAAAAAATTGCGAGTCGTTTCGCCAATACTTGGCTGGCGCACAAGCATTTAAAGAAAGCTTGAGAACGCAGACTTCATCTACAGTAAATCTTCTTGCAAAGACTAATAAAGGCCCTCTTAGAGAACGTGTTAAATAAATAAATAATAATAACAATAACGAATATTTAAACAGGATGGCCCTTCAGTACATGAGTACTGTTATCAAAGGGCTCCTGTAAAAAGAAAAATATATAACAATATAAAAATAAAAACATCATATAAAGAGATAAAAGTTAAAGGAGAAGTTCACTCCAGAATGGCCATTTATTTTCTTTACGCCAATAAAAAATTTCAGCCTCCAACGTGCGCTATAACCCTACGAAATCTTTCCCAAAACTTGACAACTGAACGCCGCCATCTTGGATCTGGTAATGTATGCGTGACGTCAAAGAGCTCAGCCTAAAGGTTGGCGGGGAAATTTAAATACTCGAAACTCCTTGTTTCTTCGTTGTTTTTTTTTTTTTTTTTGTCAAAATACCTGTTTGTGCAGCTCCATTTTGCTCAAACAGAGCTCCAAGAAATACAAAAAACAAGGAGTTTCGACTATTAAAATTCTCCCGCCAAACTTCAGGCTGAGCTCTTTGACGTCACGCATACATTACCAGCTTCAAGATGGCGGCGTTCAGTTGTAGAGTTTTGGGAAAGATTTCGTAGGGTTATAGCGTACGTTGGAGGCTGAAACTTTGGTGAATAACATATCTTTGTGTAAACTTTTTATTGGCGTAAAGAAAATAAATGGCCATTCTGGAGTGAACTTCTCCTTTAAAAAGTTAAAAATTTTATTAATTTATGCTTATGTAACCTATAAAAATAATTCGTTTAAAGACTGCCTAAATAAAACCCTACTGCTAGTTTGTCTAGTTTTTAAAGGTAAAGAATTAAAAATATTTGCACCAGAGAAATAAAAACTTTTTCGTGCAAAATTACTCAACAAATGTTGAGTATTGCGGTGAAAAGAGCTGAGTAATACAATGTTGTTTTTCAAATAAAACCACCATAACTTTGACGTGATCTAAAATTTAAATTTATCTGACGAAAATTTGATATGACATGTTATAGTTCACGAAACTTGGTACTTTCACGACAAGTCTGCCTAAATTTAAAATTTCCTGTTTCAAAGGACATTTTTAAACCTTTTAAAATAACGCCGATCAACAACCTGTTTTTGTTGTATTTGATTACTCATGAGACATTTTAGCGATTTTCTGACGTCATGGAAAACTCAAATATCCAAGACGGATTGCGGCTGTTTGGACACCATCGCGAAATTATTAAAAAAAATACAACAACCAAGTACCACCAACCTTAGTTTTAAAAATCGTCCTCCATTTTCTACAGAATTTTCCAGAGATGTCGCGTCCATCTAGAGCCTTTTGATAAGCCTCCAGACAAGTATCAACTTGCTGTTTTCCTTCACTTGAATTCATTACAGAAATGGCATCTGTAAACTTGCGCATGACCTTATTGAGTTGCTCAGTGAATTCTAGCACATCATCATCATCGGCGTCCCCACTGCTTTCTTCGTATGTTTGAAGGAGAGACTGGGCGCTACGAAGATCGTCAAAGCACTGTTCCAACCATTCTGCAGTGGCAGGCGGCAACTCAAGTTGACTAGGCAACCCCGCTGTCTGTATGCCGGGAGCAGCATTGATCGGCAGAAGCTCAAACTGTTAGAAGACAATCAATCCATAAAAAGCAATTATACAACCATAAAAAACCTCAACCATAATATTAAGTTATGCGAACCGTAGGTTACATTGAATGGCTGTCTTGTTAGAATATGGAAAATACAAAGGGATTCATAAATAAAGTGAATCATAATGCTGATTTGATATACACAAACTACGGAAAGAAGAAGTGATCTTCACGCGCAATTATTTTAAAAAACCTTCAACGCAGTTCAAAGAAACCTTCGAATTATATTCAGATTCAATTCGGTGTTAATGCTCTAGACTGAGCTTTAGAGCTACGAGTTAGGTTATAATTAATTCAGTAAAAAAAAAGTTACCTGTAATGGAATTCCTTTACCATCATTAATGCCCTTCAATCTGGAAGGGAACTCCTCAATTAATTTCACCAAATCATCCAGAGTAGTTGGAAGCTTATCTGGCAAGTCTGTGGCGTAATACTTGATGGAGATATCTGCTGTGTCTTTGCACGTTGATGTAAGCTTTTGTAACTCAGCCTTTAAACCAATATCGGCGGCTTGAACAGTTATTTTTCCTTCAGCTTTTCCCTGGATGTCAACTCTGCAAATATAATTCTCACACTCATTAATAATTCATGAATTGACAAGCCAATCAGGATACGCCAATTTGGTCAGGTGCGTGTGATTTGAAAACCCGATGGAGCACTGGACAGAGGCCTTTCCACGATAGTTTGATGAAATATCAAACTCTAGAGTTTGATACAACGTCAAACTCTAGAGTTTGATACAACTTCAAACTCTTGTGATGCGGGGTTATCCTAATTTAAATATTAATGGCACAAACACCGACTGAATAGACAAGCTTCTAGATCTGTTTCACGGGTTAAGTTGAATCACTCTAAAATTTACGTTTACAGTGCTAGTGCAATTCAGACACATTCCCGAACACGAATTTCTCTCGAACAATGCGTGTTTTTCCCGCGGTAGAAATCCTGTAGACCCCGTGGCGCCAAGTTAACAGCAAATTCACTAAATTTGACCTAGGGACGTCACAGTGGTTCGTGTGAAAGACTGGTTTTTGATGTGAAATGGCAGCGCTGTTTCCTTACAAAGGTCACTTAGGCCTAGTTCAGACGTCGTGCTCCTGCCGTGCCGAACTAAATTCAGGAATAAAGCTCGACAAAAGCACGGCAGAAGCACGGCGTCCGGAATCAAACTTTTGAATTGAGTTCGGCAAAGCAATTTAGTTCGACACGCCATGCCGTGCTACACGACTCTGGCACGGCAGCGGTTCAAACGTCGTGCTTTTGCCGCACCAAACCAAATTCATAAATTATATTAATGTACTTTGGCGGGATTACGTTCCCGCGAGGAGTTACGAGGAGACCCGAGAATAATTCTCCATTACGGAGTATGCGCACAAACTCATCCCCAGGATCTTCTCCGTTTTCACCCGCCATTTTGAAAACGGAGAAGACCCTGTCAGCCAAAGCCAAAGGAATACAAATGAAATTTGCTCTGCTAAAAAGCACATCGAGGATGTTTTATTCAACGAAGTAGATGACACTTATGACAGGGAGCAGGGCGAAGAAGGAGCTAGCGGGGCTACATCTGAAAAAAAGCAAATTTTCGGAAACTAGCTATAGTTGGGCAAAGAAACAAACTCGCCGTACTCGCAAAAGGAATTTTTTTTATCTGTTGCTTTTTTGCACCTTTTTCTTGGGTCTTGCAATGATTTTCAAAGTAGGAGTTTTCGCTGCAATTTGGAATACGGCGCCATTTTTGTTGGATCACCGCTGACTAATTGTTATGTAGCTTCAGTAAATCCTGAATTTGGTACGACTCTGGCACGACGTCTGAATCAGAGTCGTGCTTCTGCCAATTTAATTGCAATTTAGTTCGGCACGGCAGAAGCACGACGCCTGAATTAGGCCTACATTTCTTATCTGTGTTATAATTGTTTTTGTTATTGAAAGCAAAGCAGCTACATGTGTCATTAAATATCGCCGTGTTAGCAAAAAAAAAAAGAGAAAAGCTTTGGTCAATGTAAATTTTCACAGCGTTTTCGTAATTTAGAATGCAAAAACTTGCACCAGGATTTTCAGAGCGAATAATTTAATAACCAGGGAACACTTAGTCCAGCTGTACTGCGCTGGAAAACTTGACTTGACTTATGGCCATAAGCCCTAAGTGGGCAAAGGGCCGGCTGCGCTGGAAAAGCCTTTCGAAAATTATGTTTCTGATTGAATTCGCTAATATGTCTAATTTCTTTTTTTCAGAATCGACTTTCAGCGTGTTGAATCGAAACACGGCGCCTCGTATTTTAGTCATTTTTGTAATCAACCGAGCAGGAAAATAGGACAACCTACCCTTTTTGAATGCTGTACCCCAAAATACCACGCCTTTTCTGGTTGTCTCAGCTGTCAAAGTTTGACCAGTCAGCGCAAAACCAAGTCTGATGATCGGCACACACAAAAGGACAAGCCCCTTGGGGAGTTTACAGAAACAAACCTCTTGTATGTCGAGGCTAATTTTTTTGGTCCCTGCGACTAGATTTTTCGATAACAATGGGTAGGACTTGTCTCCCGGACTTGTTGCATAAACAAATCGCAGAGACTTGTTTGGGAATTTTAAATCTAAGAATAACGTCGCGTGTTTTTCCTTGCGGTAGGATTCTTGTAGACTCTGTGGCGCGAAGTTAAAACCGAAAATTAACTTAATTAGATTTTGAGGCGTCACAGCCGGATGTAAAACCCGGGACACATCCGGAACACACCCGGAACACCCCCGGAACACCAAAATTTTACGAACACGTATTCCTATTCCCCGAAAGCCCCGGGGCGAGGGCTCTCTCAACATAAATGTGAGGCTGATGCGGGGATTTCTTTTGAAAATGAAAAGGTACATAACGGAAGTAACGGCTGGGTTGCCGGAAAAGCAGAAAGATGTTCAAAGCTGCAAGGCAGGCGTCTCCCCCGTAGTGGACACAGGTGTTCCCTTTCCCTCCCCCTCCTAAATAAACAGTATCATTGGTAAACTAATTATTTGAATTTAGTTTAGTCGCCATAGTTGCATTAGCGACATGACAGTTAAGCGAGTGGCAACCCGCTAAACGATCGCAATAGTGCACTCTGCACTAGAAATGAAAAAAAATGTCTCATTCAACGTATATAAAAAAACGTACTTTTCTGCAGAAGAAGATTCCTTGATCGACAGGCTTGCCACCATTTCTGCGCCATATGTTATACCTCTTACAAAATGTGTCCCTATACCATATGTTTGTTGACCACTGGCCACTTCATCTCTCACTTTTACAGATCCTTCCATTGTCTCATTTATCTGATAAAGAATGTTATTTCAATATCAACTCAAACCAAGAATTTCAATAAAAATGTCTACGAATGCATCCCTGTCACATTAAAGTTTAGTTCTTCTTCTTGAAAGTTTTTTTTAAGGATTTTATTAAACAGACTAAATAACTAGGATACTTTTGATGCGAATATAAAACGAATATAAATAAAACAGAAATTCCATAATTTTGAAGAAGGTTGCGTAAACTCCCCCCTGTAAAATCCCTCAGTTGCAAGAAGCTTGATAACTCAGTATCTGAATACTCAGTTATAAACTTTCCAAACAAATTGCTTCTTTACTTCCACGCGTAATTAATGAAGTTTAATTACCCTTTATTAAAGTGGCTCGCAATGATTTGTATATTTCTGTTTGGTATTATATTACAGCTACACCAATAATGTTGAGGTTAAAGTTTTAGTACAACTTTGTAGAGGTATTACCAATGAACAAGTTGAAGTGACCGTAATGTCAAAATCGTTGCCATGGCCATGACAAAACTGGTCTAAGATACTGTATTCTTGACTGTTTAAGGCTAATAACTTAAAAACTAGTCGGTGGAAGTTCTTTTACATATATTTTTTTATAATAAATAAAAATGAAACAACCTAACGAATTAAATCTGTAGGTAGGGTTCAGAGCCATCTTAAATTTATGAAAATATCCCGTAGCTCTGAATCCTACCTACAGATTTCTTAAAAAAAATTGCAAAAATGTCCCTTTTGTCGGTGAGATAAAAATATGTCGAAAACAAAAACTTTGTTATAGCTGCAATAGAACACCAAAGATGGGCATGTCTTATTCTGACTAAACTAATACGAGCCACCTTAAAAAGAACTTACCGTAACACACTTCAGAACTGCTAGAAGCTCTGTAGTTCCCTCCTTTGTATTCGTATCACTGAGGTATTTTCCAGATCCTTCTACTTTCACAAGACCGGCTTTGACTTTAAGGGAGAGCTCACCAGATATGTCGAGCAGATCTTTGACATCACTGCTGTTTCTGACGACTTTGTATTTGAATGTAAATTGATTGATATTAATCTCCTTGGTGGTAATCTCCGAGGGAAAGATGTCGATACCAGCAGCAGTGTTTCTGGCGTCATATGTCCGGCCAATACAGAGAGTCGGGGCTGCGTACGCAGGAATATTCATCCTTCCTTAACTGTGAACTGATAAATATACGGAGAGGCCTATTTAGTTGTAGAAGGTCGCTTTGGGCCAAAATCTATCATCGAAAAACCTCAGTGAAAAGGTTCCCATCGTATTAAGCCAACCAAAAATGCGCTGGATCCCGATTTCTCGAACCTCAAAGGAAAACGAAAATTGGTTCGAGATATCGGGATTCCACTGTAGCTCTAATAATGACAGAAAATTCTAACTCAAAGGCCCCTATTAGAATATCTATATTTATCAAAATATATATTTGACATTTCGCAGAAAATCATTGGTCCCCTCCTCTAGTCTTTTGTTGTTTTCATTGTTTTTCGATTAGTAGTTTTTTAAAATGATTGTTCTTATCCCACAACAGGTTATGCCCTCCAAGAGAAAATAAACCCATGACTTGTATTACAGTAAAAACCCGCGTATAAGAACCTAGGTTTTTTCAAGTTAGCCTAAACAGGTTCTTATATAAATGGTATTTAGTGTAAAATTAGGCTAACTAGGTTCTTAATTAGGTTCTTAACTTTTGTTCAAGAAATGATAAATTTAAATGATCTGGTCTTTAATGTCCAATAACAGTATTCCTGGAAGTTGCTTTTGTTCTACATGGATGCAGATTTATTTTTAAATTCATGCAGCTGTGATTTCATAAGGTTCATCTGTTTATCTCAGTTAATAATTATATTCAAGGAGGACAAGTTTTATGTAACTATGCTGTAACTATAATGTGTACAGACTGTGTTATAAATATATTTTTGAGAAGATTTTTTAATTCTATATTTTTGAGAAGATTATTTTTTTCTTTTTTTTGAAAATAAGAACCTGTTTTAGAATTTTCGCCTAAAATGGTTCTTATGTGAAGGGTGCTTAAAGATGAAACAGGTTCTTAAATGTTAGGTTCTTATACGCGGGTTTTTACTGTATTTGTTTTTCTTCCCTCCTTCCTTCTTTCCTTCCTTCCTTCCTTAATGATAACGGTAAAGATATACCGAATAAAATTTTACCGACAAAAGCTTTTTAAAGAAAAACTGTATACTGTAAAATAAAAAAAATAGGTCACCAAGGGTGACATGAGTCTAATGCCGTATGGCATAGTGATACAGATTGCGCGGTTTTCGTAAGCCGGTTAAAATTGGTTAGAGGTTTGTGTTCGGGAGTTTAATTTAAAATGCTTATAGCAAGCTAGGGGCATCGTGGATGATTATGGATGAAAACGAAACAGTCATAAATGTTATATGCTTCACAAAATTTAAAGTATGAACAGGAGTTGATGTTACTTCTTCCGTATTGTCCGTAAAAGCAGAAACGATTAAACATTTGGACAAGATTGCGTGACGATTTACAAAAAGCATGTTCATTACAACAAGGGTTGAAGAACTTCACATCGTTTTCTTTCAGATTTTTCACCATTTTGATGATGACTCTTGAAACAGATTTTGCAATAAAAGCACTTGAAATAGTGACTGTTACTCCATTGTACTGTAAGCACTTAGTGACAGATTTTCCTAAAAACGGGTGTAAATGCTCACGTCAATATAATGATGACCTTTTGAACGCTGGAAACTAGGCAATTATTATCGAGCTACCATACACAGGAGCGAAGACTGTTTATCATGATGTACAAATTTCGCGAATCATCACTTCCATATCAATGTAACCATTTTATGATTTTTCTAGCTGTAAGAAGAACTTAAGATCTCTGAGAGTCGTAAAAGCATGAAATTCGATTTCAGTGTATGGCAAAGGCCGGGACAGTGTAATACTGCAAAGCGGCCAAACAAACGCATTTTGATTTAGTCGCGTAACTTGATTTACATTTATCCATGTACATCTTTTATTTTTGAAGGTTTTTGTTTGCACTGTAAAGAAAAAATTGGTCAAAATTCGAATGACTTAAATACAAAAACCGAGGTAAAGTTTTCTATTTTTTAAAACAAAATAAATATTTGGTCGCATTGTGTAAATAAACGCGAGTCGCCGTCGAAATATTTTTTCTCAAAGACGTCTTGCTTTTTAAGCAAGACGAAAACACAAGTGCTTAACTGAACTGAAAACGAAGATTTATTTTCACAAAAAGCTTACAAATGTCTTAACTGGAAAATTATTTCGTCCTGTTCAAGTGTTGAATAATCGTGACTTGAGAAAGAACTTTTAATTATGCGTGGGAACACGTGTCGCTGATTGGCTGTTTTTAATTGAAACTAATCGTGCGTGTCCGTACGGAGTCCGTTCTTGCAGCTGATCATTGTTTTCTACATTACAACGAACGATTATCGATCCCGAACCATTCCCTTGGGATTGCTAACAGCTTTTTTCATATAACAAAGAGTCTAATGCGCATGCGCAAAGCGCACGCAAGCATTAGACTCAAAAACGTTCTCTGGCCAAATGGAAAAAAATGGTACAAACCACAACTTTAATTAGATAGAAGGTCAATAAAAAATGTTATATAAGATATGAAGTGGAAAAAAAGAAACAGAAAAGAGGGACTAGCTCAAATGTAAGAATTACTATACCACCACTAAACTTATTGCCCTGGAAATTATCTACTCCATTCCAGTCCTGGAAGGGAAGGGGGTGCTTCCTATAGCCGACTATACTAGGAGGCGCCGCCCGAAAAGGGGTACTTTAATTTTAGCAGGCTGGAGATCTATGAAAGGGTAAGCATCTCACAAAGTCGATGAATAAATAAATGGCACGCTATAAATGCAGAAGCGATGAAGTTTAATTGAAAATTTGCCTAATGCCGAGCTGAAGAATAAACTTCTGGAGGTCGATAATATTACTCTGGAAGCTGCGATGGATTAAGTTCGAAAGTGGGAAGCCTCACGTGAGCAAGCAAAACAAATAGACACACCAAGTCAAGAGCCGGCAGGCACGACATAGGTATTGTCCCGCACGAGGCCTTAAGTACAGTAAATGTGGTAGATATGGTCATTATGCCGGTTGTTGTAAAGGGGGAAGAAACCCAAAGCCTAGAAAAGAAAGCAACACCCAACGAAAAGGAGGCAGATAGCAACAAGGCGGTAAAGGAGGTCAGACCATTTTTGTTGAAGGGTCTTTGGAACACTCAGGTGAGGATGACACATTTGCTTTCACTTTAGAAGAACAGACATGTGCTATGTCAACTTCTGCTGTGAAAGTGATTTCTGTTAGGAGGGGAGAGGAACGGGCAGTTAAATTTCCTATCTTCCTATTGTTTTCGCTATTTTTCTCCCTCCTCCCTGATTTTTCCGGCCGTTTCTCCCTCCTCCCTGTTTTTTCACCGTTCTCCCTGATTAGTTCTCTAAGAGGCTTATTTGACCTTATTTGATGTGCTACTTACATTGCAGTATACTTCGTTTCCAAAGATCTAAGGGACGGACCATTATTTTTTTGGAGGGGGGGGGACGGACCATTATTTTTTTGGAGGGGGGGGATGAAAAATATTGAAAAAAAATTGTTTGCAGGGCCTGGAAAGACAAAATAAATTGTTTGCAAAAGCGATATGCATAACAAAAATAGTAAGAATTTCGAAAAAAAAAAGTTTGCAGAGGTGCATAAACTAAAAAAAAGTTTGCAGAGGAAAATTTTTCATCCCCCCCCCCCTCCAAGAAAATAATGGTCCGTCCCTAAATAGAAGGAAAACACGTTTTCATTATCATCTAGTTCTTCTCGCACTACATTTCGGTTTTGTCACTTGAGCCTAAAGCTTTGATGTTTGCAAAATTTATTTTAAATACCGTATGAAGGCAGGCGCCCATTAATGAGAATTTCGGGAGGGGGGGTACTGGAGGCGTGCCTCAGGAAATTTTCCAAATTTAGGTTTTCTCAAGTGCCATTTCCTTGCATTTTGACATCATTCTGAGGTGGGATGCATTTTCCTTCAACAACTACTGAACATGTTCCATGCCTTAGAAATTGAAATATGATTTTACTGTTACTAATAAACTGCGTACCTAAAACGAAAATCGGTTTTGGCGCTACGATTATTACCTGTTACATGCTATATTTACAAGGTTAACTGAAGCGTAACCGGTGTAAGTTGACCAGGGCAGTAGGGTTACCCTATTTGCGACTTTTTGCTTGTAAACCCGGGCTATCTTCTAACTCTTTTGCTAGGGTAACCCTAGCACTAGGGTTACCCTACCTGCTTGTAAACAAGCCCTTAAAAAATTCCGTATTCCACCTCTCAAAGCCGACGCCAAACAAAAGACACAAAAACTGGGAAAATGAGACGGATGACTGCCGTCATCAGTGCTCGGCAAAGACTGGGCACGGTTCAAATGGTGACCGAACGAGGAGAGGGCAAGAAATTGTCAAGACTACACGTAAAAACTGGTCAAATGCTCTTATCTGTGGGTCGATGAGGCCCTTGAATTAAGAGCGATTAAGGCTTTAAGCAATCATGTCAACTTTAAAAAAATAAATCTCCCTTCTCCCTTCTCACGCTCGCTCTCCCGTCTCCCTATTTTTTTGCTTCCTTTCTCCTTCCTCCCTATCTTTTTTGGCCGTTTCTCCCTCCTCCCTAAACCGTTCCTCTCCCCTCTGTTAGCATTAGTGGGGTAAGCAGTGATGTGTTGATTGATTCAGGTTCTGCAAGTAACCTATAGCCTGGATACTGGGGAGCAGGGGTGGCGCAGTGGTGAGAGCGCTCGCTTCCCACCAATGTGGCCCGGGTTCGATTCCCGGACCCGGCGCCATATGTGGGTTGAGTTTGTTTTTGGTTCTCGTCCTTGCTCCGAGGGTTTTTCTCCGGGTTCTCCGGTTTTCCTCTCTCCACAAAAACCAACACTTCTAAATTCCAATTCGATCAGGGATTCAGGGCCACAATGAAAACTACTGGGACACCAGTAATTGTGTCACCCTTCAAAAGTCGGTCGGTTTTTTTATACTGTTGGGGATTAAACCATCAGGGCTTAAGATTGAGTTACAACCCTCCACAAAAAAGTTGTATGCTTATGGGGGCCAAGAGCTTGAAGTTGAAGGTCAGTTTCAGTCAGAAGTTTCTGTAGCCAACACAAAGATTTTGGCAGATTTCATAGTTGTCAAAACGAAGCGTTGTTTGTTAAAATATTCGACCGCCACAGATCTTGGAATTCTTCGCGTGGATCCGACAGGAACTCTCGGTACAGGTAACGGTAACACTGTTGACACGACGGTAGGACAACACAAAGCAAAATACCCCAGTGTGTAAACATTTTTAATCAATAATATATTAGAAAATAAGAACCTGTTTTCGAATGTTAGGCAAAATAGGTTCTTAAACAAAAGGGTGTTCCATGGGATTGGAAAATTAAAGGATTATCAGTTAAAGCCACAAGTGTAACTCCTGTGGTTCAAACGATGCGAAGAGTGCCCTTTTCACTCAAAGACAAGGTAACTGCCAAGATTGACAAACTCCTTGAAAAGGACGTAATTGAGAAGGTTGATGGGCCTACGACATGGGTTAGCCCTGTTGTTGTTGCACCGAAAGCGCCAGGGCTAACAAAGCCATTATTCGTGAGAGACTTCCCATGCCATCCACTGATAAAATGATCGAGAGTCCTAATGGGAGTGCTGTGTTTTCAAAATTAGATTTGAGATGGGGCTTTCTCCAGATGGAGTTGGATGCTGATTCAAGGGATATCACTGCTTTTGCCACTCGTGCATTCTCCACCCTAGAGAACTTAAGATGAAAAATTCTGGTACAAGCGCAGGCACGGATCCAGAAAAAATGCTGACCGTTTTCCAATAACACGAATGTACAAGAGCGGCGAAGGAGCGAGCCTGGAAGCATGCTCGATATTGACCAGTATCATTTCCCTGAAAGCTTAAGGTGATTCCACGGTATTGCACTGCGCATCCTTGCTGCGCATAAGTTTTCGCATCATTTAGCGCGCGCACGAGCGCGCGCGCACACAGAACACTACGAGATTCCCTTCAGGCTAAGCTCGTTAGGGAAATAAATGGTCGTTTTCTCTTAAACGAGCACGGTGACCCCCATTTTTTAATGCATTAATTTAAATGACATACGGTTGTCTACAATATATCGCGATTTAAAGAAAAGTTTAAAATTCTACATTGAGATATTTTAATTTTAATGCCGTAAAAAACAGGTTTTTAGGTAGTGCCGTTAACGTGCGCACAAACCAAAATCTTTAATTTCTTTCATTATCTTAATTCCTGTACAATAAGAATAGTTTTTAATATAAGATCAAAGTCTATTTTGTTGAACTAGACTAATACTTTAATGCAAAAATGATTTTTTTCCAGAAACAAAAGTTCCCCATTCGGATTTCTAGGGTTCCTAATATATACCTCGCGGGTCGTATATTTACTATAATGCCGATCCATTTTACACAAAAACTAGCGCGGTGACCCCCATTTTTTATTTCCTTTTTTTAATGCTCATAACATAATTGTAACCTGGACCAAGTTTCAGAAAATTTTTAATACTCCTTCTGTTTCAGTGGAATCACCTTAAAAGTCGCGTTTTTGATCTTGAAACTTAAAAATTTTCTTTAACTCCAAAACTGGAGATAATGCTGCACCAGAAAAGTATCAGCATATCATCACCCAGTCAATGAGGAGTGGCCAATATCGCAAATGATCTGATTGTTCACAGTAAAGACACTGTGGAATATGATAAGAATTTGAACAGTATGTTGGAGCGACTTAGTGAGAAGCAACTGACTGTGAATGCTGAAAAGTGCACTTGCCGGATGAACAATGTGGCTAAAAAAGCATGGAATCGGGCCGACTGACGAAAAGATCCGAGCTGTTCTTGAAGCAAGCTCACCCCAGACACCTTCGGAAGTTCGTAGCTTCTTGGGCCTCGTGGGATTCAGTGCCACATACCTGATTTCGCCATTACTGCAGATCCCCTTAGGAGACTTGCAAGAAAAGGTGAACTGTTCTTGTGGGGTGAGGAGCAGGAGAAGTCATTTCTTAAATTGAAGAGTCAAGTTGCCAGTGCACCAGTCTTAGCATACTTTGATAAGGACTCGTGTACTCGTTTTATCGCCGATGCCAGTCCGGTGGGACTTGGAGCAGTGCTGGTGCAAGAAAAGAATGGAGATAGTCGGGCCGGCCGTCTGTTATGCAAGCCGTAGTCTGAGTAAAGTGGAGCACCGGTATAGCCAAACCGAGAAAGAAGCACTGGCCTAAGACTGGGCGTGTGAACGCTTCCACCTCTACTTGTATGGGCTCCCACAGTTTGATCTGGTACATGAAGCGCTCAAAGTGATCTATTCAAGGAAGTCCAAACCGCAAGCCAGGATAGAGCGGTGGGTTCTGCGTCTGCAACCCTACAACTATCAAGCCTGTTATGTGTCGTCAAGAAGGAATATAACAGACTGTCAAAAATATCTGCTTCAGATAAGTCCCTGCACGCATGTACGTATGGTAGCTCTGATGCTGTCCCTACTGCTTTGAGAATCAAAGAGATTGAACGGATTTCAGCACAAGATTCAGAGTTGCAATCCTTCAAAAATTGTCCTTTTGAAGGAAAATGGGACAATGCTCCGAAGCCGTAATGAGTTGACCTTCGTCGGTCATGTAATTCTAACAAGGAGCAAGAATTGTTGTCAGTTTGGCACACGAGGGGCAGCAAGGAGTTGTCAAAACAAAGAAGAGACTTAAAACGAAATCTGGTGGCCTGGGATATGCGCAGAGTATTACAAATGGCAGCTAGTTACTAGGAACATTCCACCTCCACCAGTGAAACCAACACTGCTACCAAAACAGCCATGGGAGGAAGTAGCCGCGGATCTTTTGGGTCCCTTTCCGTCTGGAGAACACGCTAAACAACAACCTCCAGCAAAATCATCATTCATTGCCTGGATGCCCGGTTTGCAAGACATGGATTACCTAGAGGTCTTCGCACCGACAATGGCTCAAACCCAGTGTCAAGGGAGGCAGACGAGTATTTAGAAGAAATGGAGAGTGGGCACCGTTAGTGGAAAGACAAAATAGGTCGCTTCTCAAAACTGTTAGAGCAGCTCATATGGAAGGAAAGAATTGGAGGGAGGAGCTTAACCCCAGGGGGGGGGGACTCCTATATGAAACGGACGGGGATGCTCGTCGGAAATTTTGAAAAGAACCCCTAAAAGAGACCAATCTGGGTGTGGCTCAAGCTTTTCTTGACCCCTAAAAGATACCAAAAAACTAAGAATATAATTCATATTTGTATGTTTCTTCGTGTGTAACCCTAAACGAGACCATTATGGCTTAAAATATTGGCGTTTTGTCCGGAACACCCTAAGCGAGACCAAAAATCCGAAATTTACACCCCTAAGCGAGACGACGAGCATCCCCGTCACATTCATATGCGAGCCTTCCCCCCCCCCCCCCCCCCCCCCCCCCCCCCCCTGGGAGCTTAACAGGATCCTTTTGGCGTACACGTCCACGCCACATTCGACTACAGGAAAGATTCGGCTTTGTTTAGAATAAAGCTTATAAAACTAAATGCTGGATCTGGTCGACGTAGAAGAGGAAGAAATAGAAGCAAGTGACCAAGGCGTCCGTGATCGGGGAACGCAGAGAAAGCAGTTTAACAAGGACTATATCAACAAGAGGTTTCATGCCAGAAACCGAAATGTGAGGGGAGGAGACACGGTTCTGCTCGAGAAGAAGAAAGAAAACAAGCTGTCGCCTAGCTGCGAGAAGGAAACATGAGGTGATGTCTAAATACGGAGACCAAGTGGTATTGCGATTACCACAGGGAGTTCAGTACAAGCGAAACCTTAAGCACATTAAGCCCTTCGATATGCCAGATCAGGAACAACAGGGAACATAACTACAGGCCTAGGATGCTGAACCACGGTCTGAACCAAAGACAACTGAGGTACAACCTATGAACGATAGAATCCTGCACCAATGGCAGAATCACCACCAGAAGCTTTGCCGTCCAAAATTGTTGAACGATTATGTTCTGAACGAAATATAGTGAAATTGACACTGTCACATCCGTTGTTTTGTTGCAAGGGTAACATTTGAATATTCTTTAACCTTTTAATTGCTGAGGATAACTTTGTTTCGGTTAGAACTTTAAGAGTGTGTTCATAGGAACTACAAGTTTGTTGCATTTTCTGTTATTTGAGGTTAAGCATGTAGGACATTCCATAACCCAACTGCACTTCTCAACCTCGTTCCTTGAGTCTCTCTCTTCCCGGGGGCGGGGAGAAAGAGACCCTGGGAACGAGGTTAAAGTCGCTTTGTACACATTCCTCAGTTCTCTCTTGTAAATTGTCGGTTCCTTACTTGGGGCTGGTTTACCATGACAGTGAGTTACTTCACCAGGGGTAAACCTTACGATTCCAAGCCCGCTTGTTGTTTGTCTTTGTTTTGTTTTGCTTTTGTTTTGTTTTTGTTTTTTTGCCCATTGGCTGTTGGAAGCGAAACTTTTCGCTTCTTTCCCCTGAATAAGTGATGTATATATTGTGAAACGTTTCGCTTCCAGTCGCCATGCATTAGCATTGGAAGCGGAACGTTTCGCTTCCGTGCGCACGATAATGGAACGCACGATTCGCTTCAACAATCATATTATGTTCGAAGGAATTTTTTCGCATACAATACAATATAATACAAACTTTAATTTATCGAAATCTCCCTGAAAAGGGCATTTCAGTGACAATACGATAAAAAGTTAAAAAGTTCTAAAAATTTCGTAAAATTACAACAATAGATATTTTTGAAGTAAAAAACTTGTGAAGTAAATTAAAGGAAGTCGGCGAGTAGCTTAGCTCTATTGACTGTGTCACAAAACCTCAGGGAAATGCTAAATATACCGCTTTCCCTTTTGCCTCTATTTGCAATACAGTTTGTACATGTTTTTGTCAACCCCGAAAAAACACTCTCAAAAAGCTAGCTTTCTGAATTAATACCATAACATAACGAAAATCACAAGACATTTCCGACAAAGATAAAGTCCTCAACCTCGGCAAAGTCCTTCCTCTAATATGACGGACCGTACGTGATTAAGGTCACGAGATCGCACATTCACACTATATCAGACCGCCAAATGCTGGTAATGTTAGCCCTTAACTGAGGTGCGCATTCTTCATTCACTACACTATCTGACTTATGTTGCCACTGATCTGAAGTAAAACTACTTTAAGTTTGGCTTTGAATTACTCCCATGTTTAAATTTCACTTCGCAAGCTGAGCCGGAAACAAAGCAAGGCAAACTGATGTACCGTCAATCGCCGTCAATTGTTATCAAATTTGCCCACCAAGAGCCGACCAGATTAACTACGAACAGCAACTTCAATACGTGGAAACGACAATGTGTACACTGACCTGTACGATCTGAAACCACTCAAAAAGGCTGTGCGAAATCATGCAAGACAGGCACAGAGCTCAAAGCCTGCGTGTATACATCTCCTGCTGAATCTATAAAAAAAAAACGAACCAAACATCTAAATAAACGCTGTTTCGGGTACTTACCAAGAAGTCAAACGTAGAGACGCTTTGATTTTAATGTTTCCGGGCTATCTTTCGCTTTTATTCCTTTCGCACGGCAAGCTAGGCGGTAACCCACAAGCCACAACGAGTCGGTGTGTCACGACATCCACTTGCGCGCTTTATTGTTTTTCCGTAAAACTAAGACCAATCACTGATCTCCACTGAAAACAATGGAAGCTAACACTCAGCTCTACTCCTCCCCACTTCGTAGCTCGTGTCTTCCGTTCGCCGTAAACAAAGCACTCGCACTACGCAGGCTAAGAAATGTGGTGTAACGAGGTCGCATTTAAATACGAAGATGGAAGATTTAACCAATTCGTTTTCTCTCCTTTGTGTAACTTTTCTTCAGAATGTCACCGAAGAGGAGAAGTCAAAGATTATTTATTGAAAGTCGCCGTGAGTGGCGAAGTATCCGTGTTAGGCGGTATCGCTGCCGCTTCGGCAAAATACCAGCGGAATGAAAGGAAATCCAACGAACGGAAAATTATGTCTTTGTCTTCCTCGGTCTACACACGAAAAGGCTTCCTTGTTAGTGATAAAGAAACACCGAGTTATGTCGACAATGGAATGAGTTTCAAAGTTGAGGGAATAGAGATTGGTTTGGAGGAGATTTTAATCGTAACAACGGAAGTTGAAAGGTGAGTTTTTAACAAAGTTTTAAACACAGATACATTTTCATACAACGTTAAGAATTCATGATCATGAACTTACTTTATAGAAAGAAGGTGTGTTTTTAATTTTATCAAACTTAAGTCTGTCGCATAAATCGCAAAATTCGCGTGATTTGCTGTGCGTGACTTCGTGACAGAGCGAATGGAGCATCTAGTCACGTCATTATCACTGATCAGCATCTGTCGTATCGAGTCGTAGACTTTGATCCACGAAATCGAAAATATTCAAAATGTTTGCTGAAGCGGTTTCGACGAACTAATCGCCAGGACTGATCGGCGCAGAGATAAGGTGCGGCAGGTGCGGAAAACTAACTACCATAACAAGCCTCGGATTTGGCTTTTCCTATCTCTACTTTTCGGACGGTCGCAACTGTTTGAGGGTCGCTGTTCTTGCTGTTTGCTGTTGAGCCGAGATTTCAGAAAGACAATATTTCAGTGACGTTTTAATAAATGCCTCAGTACCGTTGCGTGACACTAGCGTGACCTATCCTTAACCATGGCGTTAGCCTACAGAACAGGCGGTTTATTTTGCGGGTCGAAGCACGAAGTACTAGGTTCCTGTTCTGCAGGCTACCATGGCGTGAGTTTGCCTTCTGGCCGCATCTTATATTATCTCCGGTGTTCACCCGCATGAAGCGACTAAGAGTACTTCTACTCTACTACAACGGGGAAATCTCGTGCGAGTGCCCACTAGTCTCTCCTCTTTTCTTGACCGCACTTGCGCTCGAAAGGAAATCAACTGTTCTTTAATATAAAGTCACTTTTAATTTTAATTAAGAAATGACAGAATGCTTTTAATTAAAATTTGGTTAAAACTTACAGAGAGCAAAAAAGAACAGAGGACAAGTTTGATGTTGAAGTGAAAGTATTGTTCCTTACGACTTCAGCCAAGATGGAAAATATTCATCAAAGTTCAAGTCACAGAGGTTTTGTTCTAATCGACCATTACTCGTCCAAAACAGGAGAATGGAGACATCTCGAGTTCGGTGCCAGTGGATATAAAGACGCTATGACTGAACTGCACAGAATCGAGGCAGGCATGTCTGTTATCCCGGATGTGGTAAAAAGAACGCCAGAGAACCAGCTCTCGCGCTTGCGTCTTGTCGTAAGGCCATGCGCACAAGACGCCAAGAACTTTGGTGTTTTTGTTGAACTACAAAATGAAATCAAAACTCTTCAGCTACAAATAGCTGAATACGAAGCATTCGGGGCTAGTGAAAAAACTGAACGACTTAGTAACTTACTGAAAGAGCTGCAGAGCCTAACAATCAGAAACTGTTCGTGGGAGATTTTAGATCGCATTAAAAAGAACATTAAACAAGTTTTGTGAAAATGTGACAATATCCTGTGTATAAAGAAAGTTTAATTTATCTTTCAACATGTTGTTAAAAAGACCATAATCAGGCGCTATCAGAGCTCTGGGCTGTTCTCAGCCCTTAATTTTCACGTATTTTCTTCGATAGTTGAATGCGTGATTCGCAGTCGCGCTGGCTTTGCTCGCTGTTTCTTGCTCGCTGTTTCTCTCTCGTTCGATTCTTTTGCGTTGATAACTAGAGGCCGTGAACAGTCTATTGATGCACAGTATAACATAGATGATGTGTAAAACTCGAAAATTCGGAAATCCCCCTATAAAATACTTAATACTTATTCATGTAGTGTTCTTATCAAGTCCCTGAACTCTCCCATACTCCGCCCTGCATAGCTGAGGGTTGAACCAGGTAGGGGAAGAGAGCGATGTTATTATTTCCGTGTGCGAAAATTTTTCGAGACCTTTCAGAAACGGGCCCCTGGGCTCAACCCCTACTATTTGTGTTTTATCAACATGTCGTATAATTCAGGGAATAAGTGCGCAACTTATTTTTAACAAAATAATTAATGTAGATATCTAATGTGTTGTTACGTGTGGTTCAAAAAAAATTACTTGATCATGCTACGTAAGACTGTCAATGAAATTCTTTGTCGATTTATATCTCCGTGTTTTGTTGAATAAAAAAGCCGCTCGTTTATAGAATTAATGAGAACGACAAAGCTAACACGCTTTCGGTGCTATGTCGGTTAAAAGAAGAAAAGAGCCAGAGGCAGCTCCTCTGCCGCGCTTGCTGGATTGAAGGCGGATCACGGATTTTATCTTAGGCTTGACAGGACATAAGAGCTACAACTGCTACAGATTGTTATTTGGATAATTGAAGCGAAGGAATAGTTCCAACGCTGTGGGATGCCATTTATGATATTAAAACCAAAAAGTTTCGGAACTCTGTAGGTTTTAATATTTCGGCTTTTACTGTTTATGTAAGTAACGGATAGGAAGACTGCAGTAACAACGACCCGAATGAACTGCCGAGTGAGCAGCCTAACATGTGCATAAGCACATGAAAGGTCCGAACAAACAGACAGAGCAGACGAAGGTTGAAAGTGCAGAAAACCATCCATAAGACTGGCTGACTAGAGGGTTTACTGACTAGATGGTAAAGAAAAATCCTAATAGTTATGTTTGTGTAAGTAACAGACGCAATGACTGGCTATAGTGGTTTACTTAGTAGTGATCTGTTGTCCATATTTCATTTTATCGCTTAGGTAAATTACCATTTTTATTTTAATTAAGGAATTTATAATAGTGAGCTCACTAATAAGTTTTCTTGGATCGGAGTAGATTGTTATGAAAGCTCAGAAAGTCTGCCATTCTCGTCAGGGGCACAGTGACAGACCCTTTAGAGAGATAATTATTTCGCGAAGAGTAAAGACAGAAAACAGGATAGGATAAGCGCGCGCGGGAATACGTTACACCAGGGCAAGTCATTAGTTTTTTGCCGTTTTTAAACTTTTTGTAAACGTTTTATCGGGATAGATTGAAAACAGCTGCAGTCAGCTCAGCCACGTAGGGCCAGCTGTGGTACCGCAGTTTGAAACGTGGTTTTAGAGAGATTTGCCTTTTAGCTTTACTCTTCGCGAAATAATTATTTCCTAAAGGGTCTGTCACTGTGCCCCTGACGAGAATGGCAGACTTTCTGAGCTTTCACGACAATCTACTCCGATCCAAGAAATAAAAAGTCATGTTCTCAACAGTATTAAAGATAATAACTATCAGGGTGACGGGGGGGAGGGGGGGGGGGGGGTTGAGGGGGTTTGTCAGATTTCTGAGAATGCACATGGAGGTTATTATTTCTGGACTCCCTCTGCGCCTGCGCCTGGGTTCAACCCACCATGGGGAGTGTTCAGGAGTGCACTACATTTAGGACTATCAAAACAACAAATTGTTATTTTGATTATTTGAAACGAAGGAATAGTTCCAACGCTGTGGGATGCCATTTATGATATTAAAACCAAAAAGTTTCGGAACTCTGCAGGTTTTAAAATTTCGGCTTTTACTGTTCATGTAAGTAATAACGGATATGAAAACTGCAGAAACAACGATTCGAATGAACTGCCGAGTGAACAGCCTGACATGTGCATAAGCACCTGAAAGGTCTGAACAAACAGACCGAGCAGACGAAAGTCGAAAGTGCAGAAAACCATCCGTAATACTGACTGAGTAGAGGGTTTACTGACTAGATGGTAAAGAAAAATCCTAATAGTTATGTTTGTGTAAGTAACAGACGCAATGACTGGCTATGGTGGTTTACTTAGAAGTGATCTGTTTTCTTTATTTAAATTTATCGCTTAGATAAATTACCATTTTAATTTATATTAATTAAGGAATTTATAATAGTGAGCTCACTAATAAGTTTTCTTGGATCGGAGTAGATTGTCATGAAAGCTCAGAAAGTCTGCCATTCTCGTCAGGGGCACAGTGACAGACCCTTTAGAGAGATAATTAATTCGCAAAGAGTAAAGCTTGAAAACAGGATAAGCGCGCGCGGGAATACGTTACATTGATCTCTTTTCCGTATTGTTACGTACCGTTAACTAAAAGCCAAATCAGGGAAAATCTCTCTAAAACCACGTTTCAAACTGCGGTACCACAGCTGGCCCTACGTGGCTGAGCTAACTGTTTTCAATCTATACCGATGAAACGTTTACAAAAAGTTTAAAACCGGCAAAAATCTAATGACCTAAGTAAGGAAAGTTCGTTGAAAACGTTTAAAAATTGCTGATGAGATTACATTACTAAAAATTACCATAAACTAAATAAGCTTTCGCAGTTATGTTTTAAACATTGTTGTTAGGATTTAATTTGGTAAATTAAATCTCTTCAAAAACAAAAATAATAAACTCACTATCGGAAAAGACTGAGCGCTTGGCACGGAACAAACTCGCTTGGTCGTTTTCATTTTGTTAGCTCGCGACGGCTGGTTGTACACGCGTACTTTAAATTTGAACGCTCGCATCATGCGTGCGTGCACAATCTGGGCACCAAAAAGAGTGGGTATTAGCATAGCGCGCGGTTAAAATCAAGTGAGGGAAAAGTTTTGACTTCGCAGGATAATACTTTGATATTAAAATCCAAGAATTTACGAAATTCGGCTACGTTGCTTGACGACTGGCTATTGGGTTTTACTTGATATTAACAGGTTGTCTTTACAAAAAACTATTTCTTGGTATATTATCTTCGGTTTAAAACTAAATTAATTTATACCTAACGAAATGGCAAAATCCACTGAAAGTTTACGGGCCATGAGCTCTCCTTCCCGGATACATCCATCCTTCTTTACAGAGAAACGGAGTGTCTTTGACAAATCCCCTCTCTGTGGGTACAAACAAGGTTGTTCTATAGACGTATTCTATTAGACGTATATCTCGAAACGAAAAGAGGTCTAACACAACAGACCCACGGTGGACTCGATCTTGAGTTGGACATGGTCCGCCATATGGTGGGATCGAGATCCGGCATATGGTTAAAGCAAATTGTTATTTTGATTATTTGAAACGAAGGAATTGTTCCAATGCTGTGGCGAAATAATTATTTCCTAAAGGGTCTGTCACTGTGCCCCTGACGAGAATAGCAGACTTTCTGAGCTTTCACGACAATTTACTCCGATCCAAGGGGGGGGGGGGGGGGGGGGGGGGGGGGGTGAGGGGGTTTTTCAGATTTCTGAGAATGCGCATGGAGGTTATTATTTCTGGACTCGCTCTGCGCATGCACCTGGGTTCAACCCACCGTGGGGAGAGTTCAGGAGTGCACTACATTTAGGACTATCAAAACAACAAATATACTACGCTTAAGCCCAGATTTTCCATATACACTGGGAATTTCACTGCTGGGGATGGGATTTAGAGAAAAAATAGGCTGGGAAATGGGATTTGGTTCCCCCCCCCTCCCTTTTCAGGACTCTCTTACTCGTGCTTTGCATGATCCTTTGGGCCTTTTTATGGGTTGCTTCTTGTATGGACACTTCCTTCTTCTTCGTATGAGCTCCTTTCATATAGACCTCTTCTCGTTGTTGCTTAATTTCAGTCTTTTTTTAACAAGCACTATTTAAGACCTTTCAAGTATTTTTCAAGCAGTTCTCAAACTCGCCGAATAGAATGAAATGAAACTCCCCCCGTTTAACTTTTCTCTCGTTTTAGTGAAGATCTCTGAACTTTTGTGGTAGTAGTGGGGAATGTTTTTGCCTAAATGGAACATTTCTTTTCGTTGAACTAGACCGCTCCCACCGAAAAATATCTATGCATTCAAAAACCGAAAAGGGCGGTTTCTTAGCGTAAATTATAAGAATGATAGAGCGAATTTCAAAATTCTACGACATTCCTTGTGTTTTACTCGGCAGTCGTAAGAAAGTGGTTCATAATGTTAAGACCCAAGAATGTCCTTGATTGGGATAACCTGAGACGCGTTTCTGGTTTGTATTCTTCGTGCATTTGTATGCAAGACAGCGCCGATGTGTACGGAAAGATTTACAAATAGTTAAAAATGTGAAAACTTGACACGTTTCCCAGCTCTTCCACAATGCCCAAATTTGACCAGTGATCTCAATTAAAAACCTGATATGTTAAATCTTAATTGATAAATAATTAATTTAACAAAAGTAATTCCGAATTTCGAATTTCTTGTTTAAGAGTTGCCCGCAAACATTCCTGACGTCCACAGCTCTGTCGTTTTCCCCATTTTTAGTATATCAGGACTTCTGCTACAGAAAACGAGACAAGAAATGAAACACACTTTTTTTTATTAATGATTAAAATATGATTGACACACATCTGGCCACTTTTTTTAGTGACAAAAATTGAATCAATCCTTGATATCGGTGATTATATAGCAACCCTACAGCGGGAAAACATCACTTAAGCTACATTTCTTTTAGGCTGCGTTTATACTGGACAGCTAAGTTTGTTTTAGAATTTTTGAATAGAATTTGAAATTGATCTTCCGTCATGACAATCCTGGCTTTCACTGAATTGAACTGAGCCCAGACCTGTTAGAGTGATTTTCACTTGAGTATCGAAAGTAATTCGCATATGTATGCTTTGGTTTTGCATAACCACGCTTAGTGACTGGGTTGAAAACTCGCACCACTTTCTCAACCAATCAGAAGTAAAACCATTCGCAATCACGACTCGCTCACACGCGTATCCCTACTCTTCGCGCCGGCTACATGTATTTGCTTCGATTTTTGATGGTTGACCGGCCAGAGTGATTACTTTGGTTTTGGTTTCACGACACTCAATGAAAAATCGCTCTATATCGATGCTGATTATTTGCAGCCAAATTACTCGATAAGGAAAACCAGTAATATACATCGTTAATAAATGCATCTTGTCGGGAGGCTAGTTACAGCCATGCTACGTTACGGTACAATTCCTGCCTGGTTACAGTGTCAGTATGTAAATCACAACCTAACTCAAATGCAACGTTATTTGTTTCGATTCGTTAAGTAAGCTAACTGGTCACTCCCGGCATATAAAAGAAACGGGGAAGCTCGTCAAAAGTTTTTCAACTGGAGAAATTCGTAAAACGTACCAGGATCTCGCTTTGTCTTTATATGCATTGATAGGCTTCTACTCGTACATAAAAATTTCCAGCGTCATTTATGGATTTCTGATTTGTCCTGTAGTCAAGTTAAACCACAAAACTGGATAAATACCAAGAAAAGGTATTGTGAAAACTACGAATGTGGGTATTGAAGTTGGACACACTATGTAGTACCAAAACACGTTCCTTTTCATCGCTGGGAGGTGTGACGAGCATACCCGTCAGTTTCATAGGGAGTCCTGCCTGGTTATGCGAAGTTAATTGTCCATACGAACATGATAAAACGTGATAAAGGCAAATTAAATGTAACCTCAATAGCGGATTTGGAAAGTTGGCGTTTACAGCGTTAAACCATCGTCGGGTTTCCTTTTCACGCAAACTAGGTATAAGAATCTATTTACGGTACATATGGGTCTGGATGACTTAACGAGGGCATATACTAAAACCCGAAACGAGCGAAACGAAACCGCCGAAACAACCGAAACGGTCGAAACGAGCGAAACGAAACGAAATCACCGAAACAAGCAAAACTTCAAGAGTTCCGTCACTTACCGTACTATACACCCCGTTTGGCCTACTTTACACTTCGATTAGCCTACTATAAACCCCGGTTAGCCTACTATACACTCCGGTTAGCCTACTACACACTCCGGTTAGCCTACGTTTCACTTAGGTTAGCTTACTATGCACTCCGGTTAGCCTGTTTACGGTTAGCTCTCAATTATTGTAATGGGTTTTGCTTGTTTCGGTGATTTCGTCTCGTTTCGCTCGTTTCGGTGGTTTCGTTTCGTTGTTTCGGGTTTTAGTACATGCCCTTAACGAGGAGACAGTATCACGGGAACAAATGCTTTCACTTTTAAGAAAAGATGTTTTCAATATGCTTCAAAAACATTTCTTGAGATTTGCTTCCGATATATGCGTTTCCCACTTGAGTAAATAGGTAACAACTTCTTCCGCGGCAATGTCTCCTCTTTTAGATTGGCCCTAACTTAAACGTTTTATCATACGAAAAAGGAACTTCGAGTCATGAAGAACGTTCACGTTAGAGCCAGTTTAAACACGCTTTTTAGCTATCAACAACGTTTTATGTCACAACAGCAATCCGCTAAGTTCTTTGTCACGCCAACTAACTTTCAGTTTTACTCGGCAACACAAACGAAATGCAAGGTCCTTTGTCACGCAAACTAATTTCAAAGTTGTTTGTGACGCAAATTGAGCTACAAATTTCTTTTCAAACTTAATACAAAGTTCTCCCACGCGCCAACTAAGATTGTTTTTGATTATGCAGGCAAACAATTTGTCACACCAACTAACTACAATGTCTGTCACACCAACTAACTAAAAAAATGGCAAAGTTCTTTGTCACACCAACTAACTACAAAGTTTTTTGTTACACCAACTAAATAGAAAGTTTTTTTGTCACACCAACTAACTACGAAGTTCTTTGTCACACAAAGTAAATACAAAGCTCTTTGTCGCACTAACTACTGAGCTACAAAGTCTTTTGTCACACGCCAATAACTACAAAAGACATTATATGCAAAATACTGGATACATGAGCTTTTTTAAAAACAGCCAATGAGACATGTTGTAATTTTTAATAGCTAATTAGAACAATGTCTACTTTTTGCCATAGACGTAAACGGTGTGGTCGAAGCCTCTATTAAACTGTGAGGTAACCTTCACCTTGACGTGCTTTTGACCAGGCCCACCGCTGATGATTTCTGGGTCGCCGCCAGTGTCATCGTCCCAGTTATCTTTGGCCACTACGGCAGTGATGACTTTGTTTCCGTTGTATTCAAAAACGTGGGTTCGGCGACCAAGCATTTCATAACTTGGACGGAATTGCTCTTCGTATAACAGGATATTTCCGGCTTCTACTATGCCTTTGGATAGGTTGTGTCGTCCTTGACCACCGAGAAAATCGGTCAGACCTCCCAATGCTTCTCCAGCTTTGTTGACAAGCGACACAGCACCACCGATTGCTGCAATTACTTCCATTTTACAATCTGGATAAAAACATCCATTAAACATAAATCCCACATTGATACAATATATATCTGCCCTGATTCAACAAAACAAAACATACCCAGTGGACAGCCGATGTGAGGCTGTGGCTGTCCCAGGGGCAGGCGCTAGGGGAAAGACCTCCCGTCACCAATCACAGTTTATCTATCAAAGGCCTCGATGCAGCTAAGGCCAGCAAGCTCAGTTTTTATATTAATTATATCGATTGTGTTGCAAAAGAAATATTTATACACTTGTAAAAACCTGATAAAAAATGTAGATATGATTTGAAGTTTTATAAATCGTATATAAGTCTTCTTAGCTCAATAGTAGGGGTCATCAACGGTCAATCAAAATTTTGCAATGCTCGCAAAATTAGGCTTTTGCTCGGAATGCTCGCAAAATTTTAATGGGTGCTCGTTTCCTCGTGGTCGCATATTTTTACAAGTGTTTTAAGTGTAGGTTCCTTTATGAAAAGTGCTCGTTTCTCGCAAGGCTAATTTTTGTCAATGCCCGTGCTCGCAAAGAAAAACGCTTTGCTCGCATGCTCGCAAATGCTCGGCCCCCTATATTCTTCCAATCCTACATTTTTTGTTAATTTTTATCTTCACCAGTTAGCCTCAGTGATGTAATAAACTTTTGATGATAGCCGGTTTATATTTTTAAACGACTTCAAGACATAAAAGCAATTACGTAAATGACATCAAGCAGATGTTCGAGCGTTTTACATGGGAGCCGTTTTCAGTTCATTCAAGAATTATAGCCGATAAAGTCAAGAATATTTGACAGTTAATTCAACTTTGGAACTTTAATAAACAGCAAAAAAAGATTCTAAAGGGTTTCCTGTGAAGAATAAAAAACTCGCGAACTTTAGCCAAAACGTATGCTTTCAACTTTTCAAAGCTTGAAGTTCTCGATACAATATACAAGTCAAAATTTAAAACGCAAGATTGCAAGCGTAATTTGTCACCCATGATATTAAAATGTAATCAGATTGTATACTCGTGCAATTTTAAAAAAAAATTCACTTGCGTTTTGTCAATTTCACTCCGGTCACCATTTGATTGTGGAATTATATCTCGGAATCTAGGTATGTGTTCAAATAAAGAGTATGGATCGATACAACATAACTCACTCCCATGTGTAAAGAATATCTTGCCCTTTTTTACTTGTATAAAAGCTTGCTGGTAGAGAGCGGAAATTTTGAAGAGTTTGTTTCGTTTTTCACAGCTCATGTACAAAACAACTTCATTCAAAATAATCAAAAAAACGAAAGAGAAACCAGATAATCCGAAAGTCACAGTTCGAATACCTTGCCGTTTTGCGACTTTTGTTGCTAAACTATCACAGATGTCATCACAATATAACGTTGAATTGACGCCAAAGCCGTCCTGCACTCTCATAGGCATTTTTAATGCATAAACAGATCTTAGAAAGTAGAGAATCGATAACACGTTCTGTCAATTCAGCAGATATTTTTTGCGGGCCCAAGAGAGGCCCGCAACCCTAATCTTGACAGTGACCAGCGGATTGCGTTTTACGCGTGCGCGCCACGTTAATAAAGAGCTAACAGAAAGCGGAAGTTGAAAATTTTGTTCTTCCACTAAGAACGATCGGAATGCGAAAATGTGTCAATCACGACAGTTTGTCGTAACACCGGAAGAGAAAAATCTGTTCTCCAAGAACGATAAGAATGCGAAAAATGAGTCAATCTCTCAACAGTTTGTCACATAAGATCTACGCTTCTGTCACATGGAAGGCGTTGTTTTATAGGTGTTGCTTTTGAGAAAATGTGCTGTGATTGTATCACAGATAAATCTCGGCAAAGCGAATGATTCCAGCAACTGTTATTGTCGAGAAATTGGTTATAACACTGACAACATTGCGAGTTTACCGACTAAGAAAAATCACATCTCAATTCACACCGCGTGCTCGATTACACTTCCCAAAACCGTCAATCAAAAAATCGGTTCGCGGCAATAGGAAACGATAAAAACATGCATTCATTGCGTGACGCGTTACTCGGAATCTTTTGTCAATTTTATCATTATTTATCGACACTGCCTACCAGTACCTTTTCTGAGTGCGTCAAGGCCCGCACTTTCTAACCTGTGGTTACCACCAGTACTACCATTATTAACATCTTACCTTCAAAATTAAGCTCCGACTTTTGACTTCACCCTCCAATTCAACTAAAAAGAAATCAAAGGAAAACTCAATTTATTAACTGGTGACGTATGGTTACGTCATTAAATTCATTAAAGGGTGATTGGGTTTTTTTTTTTTTTTAATATTTTTAATTTCTTGCCATACAAACATACAGTACAAAATTACAAAGAAAAAAGAAACACTACTTACAATTTAAACATTACTTACAGTCCTAACGCTACTTACTTACACTAATACAATACTTACTTACACTACAACAATAAATTATTACAAGCTTAACATTACTTACTACAAACAAAGCACGTTAAAAAATAAACAAGGTATATTATGCTATGGAGAGCAGAAGAAAAAAGAGACATGCAAAGCAAACACCAGCTTTCTAAACAAAAGGTCAAAAAGCAGGTTTCGAAAAAATAGAGTGACCTAAAATATTTTCGGTGGAGTTTTTTTAAAAGGTAGAGTGGAAAAAGGAAATAGTCTAACTTAATACAGGAATAAAGATATTCCATTTTCTGTAATGTTGAGCAAGTGTACCTTTTTTCCTGGCAATGTAAAATTCTAATTTAAGAGTAGCTCTTAATTTAGCCTTAAAAACTGGTAAAGAGGGTTTAATCTTATCAAGCTTACACCTATAAATAAAATATTTTCCAAGAAGAAGAATATGGTTAACTACCATAGAGTCTGTATCGATATCAAACTTACCAAACAAAACATCGGTGAGAGAAAAATTTAAAACTTCATTCTTATGGATGGCCAACCACGACAATACCTCTTTCCAGAATACCTCGCTTGCTTTACAAAGAAACAATAAATGCTCGAGGGATTCATCTTCAGAGTAACAGAAAGCACATAATGGCGAGTCTACAATCTTAAATTTATAAAGTCTGTCATTTGTATACACAATATGGTTTAGTAATTTGTACTGAAAAGCTCTTAACTTTGTATCCAAAGTAACACTAAACGCTAGAGAATAGATTTTCTTCCAATCGACGGAGAGATTTGGATAGTCATTTTTAAATTTCTTTTGGGCAGTAGGAGGAATTACTTTACGAGAAAGAAACTCTTCATAAACTATTTTGGAGGGAATGTTAGAAATATCCAACATTTCCCCCTTTATTGGCACTTCAAAAGAATTTGCAGGGCAGGAGTATGGTTCACGGTATATACTCTCACCCTTGATAATGGAGCGCCATTCCTTTGGAATGGCACTGACTACTCCCATTAAAAGGAAAAATTGACTAGGTGATAGTTTTGACCTGAGAACTTTATCACTTTCCAGAAACGTATTGTCTTTAGAGACTAAATCTCCGATTTTGCTTATCCCACAGTTTATGCGGAAAAAGGCATGATATAAAGATTTACCTTCACATAGAATGTTTTTATTATTCCACAAGTATTGGTTCATAACATCCCCGTGCGAAACCACTTCTTTACTTGAAAGAGTTGACCACGCAGCAAGACAATCTTTGTAAAACTCGGGTAAAAATATGGGCAATTTTGGGCAATCAAAATGACACTGCAAAATGAACTTTCCGCCTAGTTTTTTCAAATAGTGGTTTAAGAAGATCTTCCAGGGACTAACATAGTCCTCAATATACTTCTTCACGCACATTATTCTTTGCGCTAGAACCATAGATTCTATATCCAGCATCTTAAGCCCTCCATTTTCAATGCAATTAATCAAAGCTAACCGTTTAACCTTATCCTTTCCTTTCCAAATAAAGCTGTAAAGTTCTTTATTGACTGCCTGTATGAGATCTTTAGACACATGAATAAGCGACGCTTTCGACATAAATTTCGGAATAGCAAAAGATTTAACGATTTGTATCTTTCCTATAAGTGTGAGTCCCCTCCATTTCCACATGCCTAATGTTTTTTTAATAGACTTTATAATTGCCTCGAAATTATCCTTTTTCCTAGAAAGTTGATCATAATCAAAGTGTACGCCTAAAATCTTAATTGAGCGTTTAAATTCATAGGAAGGTGATTTAGACAAATTTTGGACCCCTAAGCAAAAAAATTCTGTTTTTTCCTCATTTAATTTTAAACCTGAGAATCTCGAAAACAGATCTAAATTAACAATCAGGTTCTCATACGAAGACTTATTCCTCAAAAAACATGTCATGTCATCCGCGAAAAGAGAGATTTTCACAACTTCATCCTCAATTTTGATCCCTTGAATCTTGTCATTTTGTCGAATACTGCAAGCTAGAACTTCTAAACTAAGAATGAACAAGAGAGGGGATAACGGATCCCCTTGTCTCACACCACGGTCAACATTAAAGTAACTTGTCGCAAATCCATTATTTATTACGCAACTAGACACGTTTGAGTAAAAGGTGCGAATCCACTGAATAAAAGATGGTCCGAAATTGAATGTGCGAAGGACCTTCAATAAGAATCTATGGTCCAAAGAATCGAACGCTTTCTCAAAATCAATTGTTACAAGGATACCCGACTGATCACTACATTTTGTATATTCTAATACATCATCAATGGTCCTGACGGCGTCAAATATTGATCTTCCTTTCACATAAGCGTTTTGGTTGTAATGAATCAAGTCAGGAAGTATATTCTCTAATCGTTTAGCTAGCGCTTTGGAGGCTATTTTGGTGTCCACATTAATTAAGGAAATCGGTCTCCAATTTTTGATCAGCCTTTTATCTTTTCCTTTCTTTTCTAATAAAGTGATCACCGCTTGTTTCTGAGAGTTAGATAACTCTCCGTGATTATGTGCATAATTGAGACAAGCTACCAAATGTTTTCCAAGAATAGGCCAAAAGGCTAAGTAAAATTCCGTTGTAAGGCCGTCGTTACCAGGTGTTTTGTTCTTTTGAAAACCATTCAAGATGTTGAAACATTCACCGATAGTCAATTCTACCTCACACTTCTCTTTCTGTATTTCAGACAGTGTGGGTAAGGATACGCTGTTAAGAAATGCGTCTAATGAGGCTTCACTTTCTCCAGTAGAGTTCACTTGGTAAAGATTTGAGTAGAAACTTCTAAGTTCGGCCATTATTTCTTTGGGATTCGTTGTCAGAGATTGATCCTCCTTAAGAATCTTTCGGATTGTGCTCTTTTTACCCCTAGAGCTCTCCAAGTTCAAAAAATACTTGTTGCTTTTCTCTCCTTGCTCGTACCATCTTGCCCTTGAACGGATTATAGCGCCTTGTGCAATGTATTCATATTGAAGGTCATACTCGGTTTTCAAAATCTCTAGCCTATTCAGATTATCCGTAGATGGATCCTGGTCACAAAGCTCTTGAAGGATTGTCAATTTTTCCTCTAGAGATGTCAATTTCGCCTTCCTTTCCCTCGCTTTGCGTTTACTGTATGAAATTGTCTCCTGTCTAATTTTGAATTTAATGAGATCCCAAAGCAATCTGGGATCTTGTATATCCCTAAATTCGTCAACCCAAACCTGGTATCTATCGTTTATTAGAGCTACATAGTCATTGTCATCTAATAAACTTGCATTGAACTTCCAGAAGGAAGGACCGTGTGATTTTTCTTCTATTCCATTAACTGACAACAGAATGGCTGAGTGATCAGACTTTATGGAAGGAATAATGCTCACCTGATCGATCTCCTCCTGCAAGGCATTATCGGTTAACCAAAAATCAAGCCTCCTTTGGATCACAGGAGTTTTCTGTGTCCAAGTAAAACGTCTTATTCCTGGGTTCCTAAGTCGCCAAATGTCTACTAGATCGTACAGTAAGCAAATATTCTCAATCTGCTTAGCTGATTCCTTTAATTTTGGTTTGCCCCCACAACCATCAAGGTTGGGGTCTAAAATAACATTAAAATCTCCCCCAATGATTATTCTACAGTCGTCATCTATATCAATGTTATCCAATTCCTCCTTGATTTTGTCGAAAAAGTGAGTTTGCTCACTCGTTTTGTTTGGAGCATAGATGTTTACTAATAAAAACTTTTGATCTTGCACCAGCGCCTCGAGAAAAATAAAACGACCCTCTTTGTCCTGCCGCATGGACTTGATTTGGAATTCCAAATTATTTTTAATTAAAACAAGCACGCCTCTGCTATGTACAGAACCATGCGAGAAATACATCTCACCCTTCCACTGCTTTTTCCAAACATTTTCAACTTCCTTAGTACTATAGGTTTCCTGAATAAAGCAAATGTCGACTTGTTGTCTCATTACCCATCCAAATACTGCTTTCCGTTTTTCAAAAGAACGAATCCCACGAGCATTTAAGGATAATAGTTTAAATGCAAAGTTGCTTGCTGTCATGATTTTACCACAACTTTTAGAATTTGTAAAAGGCCACCAATGCAGCTGTCAATGGAATAACAAAAAGCGTTACCTGAATTCATTTCCATACAAAAGTTGTGAAGAAAAATATTGCGTAAAGCAGGCGTTTGTTTGCGGAAAAAAAAAATTAACACTCTCCCTTATTGCATTTGCAATTAACACCCTACAAGACACTAACGAATAACGAAAACGACAGAACATAAAAGGTGACCAGAAACACTGTTGTGCCACCGTAGAACGACTCGAGGAAATTGATTGAAACAAAAAACAACATAAAAATAAACACAAACTAAATACGAAAACTAAGCGGAGAGGGGAAATGATGATTACAACGGTTATTTGTTCCCCATAACTTCGTCTATTAAATCATAATAAGGAGAAAGCAAGGCCATTTACGACTGAGGCAAGCTTATCTAGTTACAAATTCGCGTTCAATATAAGTTCAAGCTGTGCCTAAATATAGGCATCAAACAATCCAAACAAAAAAGTAAACGTCAATAATTAAAGTGGGTTTAAGTGTCCATCGATATACAATTTATCAGGTTCAGCGCGGCTGAAATACGCGATCTTACCCGCTTTTCTTGCATCGACCAGCTTCTTCGACTGGAGCTTCCTTCGGTTAACTATTTCTTTTGGCAGGTCTGCAGCGATCCTATACCCGGAATCTTTCAACGACTTTCCTTTTGAGAAAACTGCTTCTCTGTCGCTATATCTAAGAAACCGAGCGATTATTGCTCTAGGGCTTCCATCATCATGAGGCTTTCCGATCCTGTGGACCCTTTGAAATTCGATACCCATTGTTTGGACACCACATTGCTGTTCCAGGAAAGAATTAAGCACCATGCGACAGTCTCCGCCTTCTTCTTCCTCGCTAATGCCGTAGAAACGCAAATTTTCTCGCCTTTGATACACTTCAGCATACAACAGTTTGTTTTCCAATTCTTTGTACCTGTTCTCACAGAACTCGCTCGCCTTTTCTCGGGCCGCTGTCGCTTCGTTGACTTGCGTATTGAATTCCTGGAGGCCATTTTGTAACTCTTGTACGGCCGTCCTCGTGGTCGAATGAGCATCTTCTAATTTTTCCACTCTGCCTTCTAATGAGTTGAATTTGGTCTCCAGGTTGGACACCTTAGTGTTTATCTCCTCAAGTTTATTGTCCATGATCTCTAATCTTTTTAAGATAAGATCTAATTTCGTCTCCAAGGCGTCCGCCGACATTTCGAAGACCTCAGTAGATCGCTCGGGCGAGGTACCCGAGTTAAACTCTCTTGCTCGTTTTTCCACGGGCGATGCACCAGACGCGCTCGAATTACTGCTTTCTCTAGTTCGCTTGGGATTCATAAGAGTTTAAGGCCTAAAAACATCATTAATTGACGAAGTTACGCGGAGCAGTTTGAAACACGTCTACAGCCTCCGCATGCCTCGACCCAGTCCCCCAGGGTGATTGGGTTGATTACTGCCGAACGAGATCACAACGAACCGTTGGAACCCTCTTACATGAATGAGTTCTGTGTTCCTGTTAGCCAAAGTCTACTACATGCTTAACTCCAACGCTGGAGGCATCTAACTAAAAAAAATCAAATTAATCGATTTATAGGTATAAATACAATGCGGCTCAAACATGGAAAAATTTCTCTCATCAGTGACTTTAAGATCATGCCTTAATGTCATAGCACAAGAAAACAGGAACACAAAAGGACTATTGTTTAGTTTGGGTGCAGTGACACTCTGATTATTAATTGGACCGCAAACTGTTTTCAGATTTACCCGGTTACAAGAAGTTACTTTATACTCACAAGTAGACGTAACAGATTATACAATTCGAGAAGACAATTTCCCCACTTACAATAAAGCTAATCACACATGAAAACTAACTGAGCTATCTCACATCCACTCAAACAAATGTTCGTTAAAATAAACTACTTAATGAAAAGAAAACTTTCATAAATCTTGCATGGAATAAACAACCTCCTCAGTAAATCTTCTGCTTTATAAATGGTGCAATATAATTTGTGCGCGGAGTATTCGCGTGACTTGCAAAGACTGACTGATAAATGCCTCTTAAGGCCGATTAGTTTAATTTATCGTAAAGAAGGCGACGATTAACCGTTTCTGTTTCTGTCGAGTCCGCCCAAAACCACGAGGGATCGATAGATCGCCAAGAGAGTTCCCGGAAAGTTCAATATGTTGCACCACCATTGAAATACCCTAGCAGCATAACAGTTCGGTTTAAATATAAACCGAGGGGCAGCATAAAATGTTTTTTGCAGTTTTTAGTGTCAACATCTTTTTTAGTTGCGTGAAGAGTATTGTTAGAAAATGTGTGTCCCTCGTTCACAACTCTTATAGAATTTTCCCGAGAACTGTTAATTGGACACGTTAAGACACACCTTAACTAAACAATAGCTTTGCTATGTCTTCCTGTTTTTCGTATTATAGCTTGAGGCAACATCTCAAGCTCATGAGAGCAGAGAATAAGAAACACTTAAAAAAATAATCCAAACCTTAAGATAAGCTGAACCGTTTGCAAATGTATATCACTCGAATCATTAGCGATTTTTCAGGTTTACTGGTGTAGCAACATTAGTTTAGCTACAAGTTTCTTCAATTTTGGTTTCAACATCTATTTCAGTTGCGTGGAGTAAGAATTAACTGTCAGGAATATGAAAGTCAGAGTAATGAAAATTACAGTTAATCCAAAATCACTCATCGGGATACATTAGCTGCATGGTGTAAATTTAGTCAACCTCTATCGAGTATTAATAAAAAAATCTAAATAGTAATTGTAGCGATGTTTGTAAGTTGTTATGCAGTTAGCAGATAGCATGCTACAACACTACAATCCCTCATCAGTTTAGGCGGTTTAACATGTTTATTCCGCATGAATCCTGCCGAGCTGATGGTCTCTAAATCGACTTCAAAGGTTGCGATTCAAAGTGAAAAAAAAAACTAAACGTGGAAGTACTGAATACGAACCGAGTCCTCAATACCAACCAATAAAAGCTTACGTTTTAAATTAATGCGAATGGAACGTCAAAATTCGTTCAAAACGAGAAAAAAGGTACTATTTCTTGTTAAATAAAATTATTACAAATAGCACAAATAAAACACATTTTGTAATAACAGCAGTCATTATAAGAAAAAACAAAATTAACAAACCAGAATAGAACCGGATCGCGGAATGTTGGTTGCAAAGATGTCTCGGAAAAGCATGAGGAAAACAAAGTTGAAGCTAGATTAAGAGCTGCGTACTTTTTCCACGGTTAGTCCGTCTCTTAAATACATTCTAACGTTATAATGTCTCCGTTTGAATTATTTACTCATGGGCTCTCTAGAGTTTCCCCTATTTTACTTTTGATTCAAACGATTCTAGAGAGGCGCTTATTAGAAAATGGGCGCTTAGTGAAAGGAGGGCGCGAAATGGAATCAATACGGAACCTTAATATAAAGCTCTTGCGACAGAAACAAAAATCAAGCCGTTGATAGCTTACACTAATTTCTCAGTGTTAGCTTTAATCTAGCTCGTTGGACTTCACATTCATAGCAAATTGTAAAGTACTCCTTCTTCGCAACTTTTTGCATTGTTTTCTTTCGAAATTTATAATACTAGGCGTAGTTTGCAAAACAGTCTAATTTGTAATTGATTGTTATTCGTTTCTCGAAATCCAAATTACTAATAATAATAGATAATAATAATAATAATAATAGATAAATTTCTTGCCCTCTTTAACTTGTACAAAATCTTGCTTGTAGAAAGCGGAAAATCAATGTTTCGAAAAGTTTTTTCTTTATTTGTCGCAGGTCATGTACAAAAGAAATTCATTCAAAAGCAATCCTAAATATATAGAAGCAGATAATCCGGAAGTCACAATTTGACTATCCTGCCACTTTGCGATTTTTGTTACGAAGCGATCTTAGATGTCATCTCGATTAACTGTTCAAAATAGAACATGGACGCCCAAAGACAAGGAGTACAAGCAAACGAAAAACCAACTTATTTTAGATTCATAGGACAGATGTTGTCAATAAAGCGGACATTATTTTTGCTATCATTATTAACTGATCTTTCCATTCAGAATTTAGCTTCAACTTTTCACTTCACCCTCCAATTCAACTGAAAAGAAATCAGTAGAAAACTCAATTTATTAACTGGTGACGTATGGTTACGTCATTTAATCCATTAGAGGGTGATTGGGTTGACTACTGAGCCATATCCCAGAGGAGCGTTGGTTCGTCTTTACTTGGATAAGTTTTGTGTTCCTGTTTGCCAACACCCACGCAATGCTTAACTCCATAGAAACATCGTCATAACACGCTGTAACCAGTAAAGCGGACAGGAAGATTCAGAAAGCCAAGAAAATGCAGGAGGTCCAAACATACATAGATTAGCCAAATAAGAAGTTTGTGTTTCGATTTTCCGTATTACAGTGCTCGATACATTAAAGTAGAGCGTAATATGTATATATTGAAAATAGAAAAAAACTACGCTTTCAACCCAGTGCAGCGTAATTTTTATTTTTATTTTCAATATATATAGATTAGCAAAATGAGTGTGGTCATACTTTGATCACACGAAACAGCGTTGTCGCAATTAAACGATGAATTGAAATCTTTCTACTTTTTATCATTACTATCACTGCTCCTCTCAAAGTTGAGCGCTCTACAAATTTATTCTATTCAAGTTCAAGAAGTAGATTAGCTAAATATATATGCAAAGAAATGTCAGTTTTAACGAAGATCCACTTCTGTCATAATATCAATATTTTTTTACGTAGTTGGAGGCATCCAACTATGTTGAAAAGTCCCCAAGAAATTTGAGAAACAAACTCTAAAGAAATTCGCAAATCAATCGATTGATCAATATAAAATACAATATGGCTCAAACATGGAATAATTTCTCTCATCAGTGACTTTAAGATCATGCCTTAATGTCATAGCACAAGAAAACAGGAACACAAAATGACTATTGTTTAGTTTGGGTGCAGTGACACTCTGATTATTAATTGGACCGCAAACTGTTTGCAGATTCACCCAGAACGAAAGTGCAGGAATTGATTTTTGCTAAATTGTTTTTTGATTCACGCCGGTTACAAGAACTTTCTTACCCCAAGCAGACGAATAGATTACATGTTTCGAGAAGCCAATTTCCCCATTTTCAGTTAAACTAAGAACATCACAAGAAAACTAACTGAGTTATCTTCACTCACTCAAACAGATGTTTATTAAAATAAATTACTTAAGGAAATGAACTTTCTTAAATCTTGCTTGAAAATAAACAACCTCCTCAGTAAATCTTCCGCTTTATAAATAGTACAATATAATTTGTGCGCAGTGTTATCGGCGTGTCTTGCAAAGACTGACTGATAAATGACTCTAAAGGCATTTGTTCAAAATTTATCGTGTGCCCAGCTTTTAGTGTCAACATGTATTTTGAAGAGTTTGAGTTGGCTGTCACTAATATAAAAGTCATATTAATAAATGTTATACACCTTATCCAAAATCTCTTGTCGTGACGCGCTGGCTGCCTGGTGTAAACTACGTGAACGAAGTGCTTAAGTTATTGTTAGATACCACAATGGTAATTTTTCAAAAAAAACTCGTTAAAATTTGCATCCGAAATAGCAAACTTAAGTGACACAAATATTGATTCGAACTACTTATCCATTGCTTTACCGTTTGCAACTCTTAAAATTTTTTGCCGAGAACTATTAGTTGGACACGTTAAGACATACCTTAACTAAACAATAGCTCTGTTATGTCTTCCTGTTTTTTCGTATTATAGCTTGAGGCAACATCTCAAACTCATGAGAGCAGAATGGAAAAAAAATAAAATAAAGATCCACATGTAAAAATATGCTTAACCGTTTCAAAATACTTTACTCGAAACATTAGCGATTTCTCAGGTGCAACTGATGTAGCTACATTAGTTTAGCTACAAGTTTCTCCAGTTCAAGTTTAGTTTCAACATCTATTTCAGTTGCGTGAAGAGTAAGAATTAACTGCCATCAATATGAAAGTCAGAGTAATGAAAATTATAGTTAATCCAAAATCACTCATCGGGATACATTAGCTGCATGGTATAAATTTATTTAACCTCTATCGAGTATTAATAAAAAAATCTACATAGTAATCGTAGCGATGTTTGTAAGTTGTTATGCAGTTAGCAGATAACATGTTACAACACTACAATCCCTCATCAGTTTGGGCGGTTTAACATGTTTATTCCGCATGACTCCTGCCGAGCTAATGGTCTCTAAATCGAGGTTGCGATCAAAGTGAAAAAAAAAACTAAAAGTGGAAGTAATACGAACCGAGTCCTCAATACCAACCAATAAAAGCTTACGTTTTAAATTAATGCGAATGGAACGTCAAAATTCGTTCAAAACGAGAAAAAATTGCGAAAACTAGAAGGTACTATTTCTTGTTAAATAAAATTTATTACAAATAGCACAAATGAAACACATTTTGTAATAACAGCAGTCATAATAGGAAAAAACAAAATTAGCAAACCAGAATAGAACCGGATCGCGGAATGTTGGTTGCAAAGATGTCTCAGAAAAGCATGAGGAAAACAAAGTTGAAGCTTGATCAAGAGCTACGTACTTTTTCCACGGTTAGTCCGTCTCTTAAATACATTCTAACTTCATAATGTCTCCGTTTGAATTATTTACTCATGGGCTCTCCAGAGTTTCCCTTTTACTTTTGATTCAAACGATTCTAGAGAGGCGCTTATTAGAAAATGGGCGCTTAGTAAAAGGAGGGCGCGAAATGGAATCAATACGGAACCTTAATATAAAGCTCTTGCGACAGAAACAAAAATCAAGCCGTTGATAGCTTACACTAATTTCTCAGTGTTAGCTTTAATCTAGCTCGTTGGACTTCACATTCATAGCAAATTGTAAAGTACTCCTTATTCGTAACTTTTTTTTCGAAATTTATAATACTAGGCGTAGTTTGCAAAACAGTCTAATTTGTAATTGATTGGTATTCGTTTCTCGAAATCCAAATGACTCGTTCATTTGCAGGAGGTGTAATATATAAATTTCTTGCTTTCTTGTACAAAATCTTGCTTGTAGAAAGCGGAAAATCAATGTTTCGAATAGCTTTTCTTTATTTTTCCCTGGTCATGTACAAAAGAAATTCATTCAAAATCAATTCTAAAAATATAGAAGCAAATAATCCGAAAGTCACAGTTTGACTATCCTGCCGCTTTGCGATTTTTTTTTACTAAACGATCATAGATGTCATCTCGATTTACTGTTGAAACTAGATCATGGAAGCTCAAAGGCAAGGAGTAGAAGCAAACGACATCTTACTTATTTTAAATACATAGGACGGATGTTGTCAATGAAGTGAACATCATATTTACTATCATTATTAACTGATCTTACCTTCAGAATTTAGCTTCTACTTTTCACTTCACCCCGCTCCAACTGAAAAAACATCAGTAGAAAACTCAATTTATTAACTGGTGACGTATGGTTACGTCATTTAATCCATTAGAGGGTGATTGGGTTGATTACTGAACCAGATCGCAAAGGAGCGTTGGTTCGCCTTTATTTGGATGTGTTTTGTGTTCCTGTTTGCCAACACCCACGCAATGCCTAACTCCATAGAAACATCGTCATTACACACTGCAACAAGTAAAGGGGACAGGAAGATTCAGAAAGCCAAGAAAATGCGGGAGGTCCATGCCAAATATAAATAGTTTAGCCAAATATATATGCAAAAGAAGTTAACAGCGATCCACGACTCTTATAATAACAATATTTCGTATATAGTTTGAGGCATCCAACTATACGAAAAGTCTTCAAGAAATTTCGAGAAACGAAGACAACAGAAATTTACAAATCAATCGATTAGTAATACAACACGGCTCAAACATGGAATAATTTCTCTGATCAGTGAGTTTAAGATCATGCCTTAATGTCCGTTGATAGCACAAGGAAATAGGAACACAACAGAACTATTGTTTAGTTTTGGTGCGGTAACGTTTTTGACACTCTTGATTATTAATTGGACCGCAAATTGTTTCCAGATTCACCCAGAACGAAAGTGCAGGCATTGTTTTTTGCTTAATCGATTTTTGATTCAGGCCTGTTACAAGAACATTTTTATCCCCAAGCAGACGTTTTGAAAAGACATTTCCCCACTTACAGTACAACTAATCACACAAGAAAACTAATAGAGTTAGCTTCACTCACTTAAACAGATACTCATTTAAGGAAATAACTGTCTTAAATCTTGCTTGAAAATAAACAACCTCCTCAGTAAATTTTCCGCTATGTAAATGGTGCAATATAATTTATGCGCGGAGTTATCGCGTGACTTGCAAAGACTCTAAAGGCATTAGATTTTTTTAATCATTCGCCCAACTTTAAGTGTCAACATCTATTTCAGTTGCGTGAAGAGTTAGTGTTGGCTTTCACTTATTTTCAATTTAGAGTAATAAAAATTATACATCTTATGCAAGGTTTTTTATCGGGATACATTGGCTGCCTGGTGTTAACTAAGTGAACAAACTGCTCAAGTTATTAGATAACAATGGTAATTTTTGAAAGAAAACTCGCCAAGAAATGTTATCCGTAATAGCGAACTTAAGTCTCACAAATATTGATCCCAACTTCTGATCCATCACTTTACCGTGAAATTTAATATATATGGCCCTCATTTACAACTCTTATGGAATTTTGCCGAGAACTATCTAGGCCTATTAATTGGACACGTTAAGACCCACCCTAACTAAACCGTAGCTCTGCTATGTCTTCCTGTTTTTCCAAATAATAGCTTGAGGCAACATCTCAACCCCATGAGAGCAGAATAACAGACATCAAAAAATATGCTTAACCGTTTTCATATATATCACTCGAATCATTAACGATTTTTCAGGTGTAAATTATATTACCTACATATTTATCTATAGGGAAGGCATCGATTTTAATTTTTTTGTTTAAGCTTTAGATATAAAAATCGAGCATCACTAAATGTGTCCGGCACATTTCTTATTGATAAATGGAAAAATAAATTTCCTTGTCCTGCGTGGCACTTTTGCGTGCTATCTTAACTGAAATCCTGACTTTCCACTGATGAAGGGCTAAACCCGAAACGTCTGGAACTTTTAACTATTTTAAAGGCACTTTCAACTCATTTAGTGAGAACGTTATTATATTTTTGTACATTTCTTATTGTATTGACCAAATCACCAGTAAAAGCATCTACACACCCAACTGATACAATAGTTCTGTTATTCCTCTTTCTGTACTACGACTCAACTTAAAATATTAAAGTTATTGTAGAGAGTTATTAGATCATGGGGTTTGATCTAAATTGTAATCATGCATGGTGATGTTTTTGTGAATAATCTAGGAAGACATTTAGCTACGTCTTGAACTTTGCTTAAGAGAAACTCAATTGACCGAATATGGAGTGTCAGAGTCAATTATACTCTCGTGGACAACCATTATTATACTTTGTAGATAAGTTTTTTTTACTCCTTCATTTTTAAACCTCAACTAGTAGTTTTTATCGCACTCATTCTGTTTGTCCCCTGCTTTATGTCTGATTTCTTAAATGAGTAGCCGATTTCTTAATTCACTTGTTTGTTTGTCTCTATCTTATATCTCCAAAGTAAAGTTCTATGTTAAAACATACCAAAATTTGGGAAAAAATGGAGCAGCGAATTGCAGGGGACGTTCTGAGGACATTTAGGCTAAACGTCAACCAAAATTGGTCAAACTCTACGTGTCCGCGAACGTAAAATGTTACAGCGACGTTTTTTCGGAAGGAACCTTTTCTGGCACTGTGTTTTGTAACATTGTCACAGGACCCTTACCGTATAAAACTTCCAAATGTTGTTGTTAAATGTGCGAAAGAATTTTCGCTCCCACTAAAATGTCTTTCAAAGACTTGTCCTTTCCGAAAAGCGACAATTGGAGGTTTAGAAAATGTTTGAGTGAGTTAATGGTTCACAGTTATGAGATGCCAGAGTTTCATGAGAATCTTTTTAAGATTCGGAGTAGCAGGGTAAAAAGTTTTAACAAAAAGCAAAACATTTTTGGGTGTTAGAGTTTTGTTTCGTAGCGCCTTGAGCAGTTCGTGCAAAGAAATTAACTTCGGCTAAGATTTTCTCGGCGAGCTCCCGAGGGTAATCTCGCTGGATAAGTCGAGTCAAAAATTCTAGTTTTGGTAACTCAAAATTTCTTTAACCGAGTTTGTTCTCAGAAAACGCAAAGCTTATTTGCTTGATATAACACTTCTTCACACTGAGAGGGTGGCATGAGGAGTATTGCGTATATTGGAAAGTATCTGTAGGCTTGAACTGAGGTTGAACATCCAAATCTTGCTGTCAGTGAAACGTACTTATTTAAAAACTTAAGTGTCAAGGAAAACAATATTTTTCTGATTTTATGCTTGAATTGGATAGTGGCGTGGAATGAATTATCGAAATCAACAAAGTCTTTGATTTCTTTCTCAGATATAGTTCACACTGAAAATTTGTCGTCTATAAATCTTTGTAGAGGGTCGGCTTGTATGGGCTGGCTAATAGTAGCTGTTTTTCGATGTGAGCCATAAAATGAATGCGAAAGCTACAGCCATTTTAGTACCCATAGCGATTCCGTGCGTTTGTAAATAGTGTTTGTCATTAAATTTGAAAGAGTTTTCTTTTAGGATCAGTCTCATGAGGTCTCCCATAAATGATGTTGGGATTGAAGGCTTCGACTGACAATGCTCTTCATAAAACTGACTAACAACACTGATTCCTTCCTCTTGAGGAATATTAGTGCTAGAGTGAGCAAATCTCTAAAGCAACTAAAACAGCAGTCATAATAGAAAAGAAATAGCAAACAGGAATAGAACCAGATCGCTCGGAATGTGGGGTGCAATGTTAAGGCTAGATCAAGAGCTACGTACTTTTTCCACAGCTAGTACGTCTCTTAAATACATTCTAACTTTATAATGTCTCCACTTGAATAACTGATTTACTCAGAGGTTCTCTCGAGTTTCCCTTTTACTTTTGTTTCAAACGATTCTAGAGGGGCGCTTATTAGAAAAGGGGCGCTAAGTGGAAGGGTAATACGGTACTGTACCTTAATAAGCTCTTGCGACAGAAAACAGAAATCAAGCCGTTGATAGCTTACACTACATTTTCAGTAATCGCTTTTAGCCAGTTTCATGGACTTCACATTCATAACTGGTTGTAAAGTACTCCTTATTTGCAACTTTGTGACATCGTTTTCTTTCGCAATTTGATTTAGACTACCCTTGATACTTCACATAGTTTAATTTGCAAAACAACCTTATTTGTCATTGATCGTTATTCGTTTCTCGAAATCCAAATGACTCGGCCATTTGCGGGAAGTGTAATAGATGAATTTCTTGCCCTCTTTTACTTGGACAAAGTCTTACTTATAGAAAGCGGAAAATCAATGTTTCGAAGACTTTCTTTGTTTTATTTTTCCCAGTTCATGCACAAAACAAATTCATTTCGCACGGCAATCCTAAAAATAAAATAACCAGATAATCCGAAATCTACAGTTTGACTATCTTGCCGTTTTGCGATTTTTTTAACTAAACGATCACAGATGTCATCACAACTTACTGTTGAAACTAGAACATGGAAGCCCAATGAAAGCGAAGGAGTAGATACAAACGACATCCTACATTTTTAAAACATAAGACTGGTGTTGTCAGTAAAGCGGACATTATTTTTACTATCATTATTAATTGATCTTACCTTCAGAATCTAGTTTCAACTTTTCACTTCACCCTCCAACTGAAAAAAAAATCACAGGGAAACTCAATTTATTAACTGGTGACGTATGGTAACGTCATTAAATCCATTAGAGGGTGATTGGGTTGATTACTGAACCAGATCGCAAAGGAGCGTTGGTTCGCCTTTATTTGGATGTGTTTTGTGTTCCTGTTTGTCAACACCCACGCAATGCTTAACTCCATAGAAACATCGTCATTACACACTGCAACAAGTAAAGGGGACAGGAAGATTCAGAAAGCCAAGAAAATGCGGGAGGCCCATGCCAAACATGAATAGTTTAGCAGAATATATATGCAAAAGAAATGTTAACAGCGATCCAAGAATCTTATATAATAACAATATTTTGTACATAGTTGGAGGCATATATCGATGCAAGTTCCTAGGAAAACGACCCCTGACGTGAGCTCTGCTTAAATAAAATGCGCCAAAGTATAGAGAGAACGCGAGAAATCAAGAACACAAATGATTTGGAGAAATTTGGCCACCAAAGGTAGCAGTTTAATTAAACCAATTAAATCTAAATCATAACAAAGAGATTAAAATCTGAGCAGATTAAACAATATTGAAAACGTGGGGCGACCAAAACACGCCCCCATAAAAGAAATCAGAAAACATGGTACAAAATTGGACAAACGAGACAAGAACCGAAAAACCCGTTGGTCGGTGACAGGGGAGGTGGCGGGATAGAAATTTCTTCAGCACTCGACGTTTGAATGGCGAGGGATAGAAGGACGAATTAACCGAGTGTCCTTGCTTTTACTATAGCGAACCCCGCCCCCAAAATCCTATTGGTTAATCTTTGTACCTGGTACGAACCTCCCAACGGGTTATCGTGTAACATGCCTCGACATAAAAAACATTATGTCTAGACATAATGTTTGTCTTTATATCGATGCAAGTTCCTAGGAAAACGACCCCTGACGTGAGCTCTGCTTAAATAAAATGCGCCAAAGTATAGAGAGAACGCGAGAAATCAAGAACACAAATGATTTGGAGAAATTTGGCCATCAAAGGTAGCAGTTTAATTAAACCAATTAAATCTAAATCATAACAAAGAGATTAAAATCTGAGCAGATTAAACAATATTGAAAACGTGGGGCGACCAAAACACGCCATAAGCCACACCATGTGGCTGAAGCCCCACAAAAAAGGAAAAAACACCGAGAAAAGCAGAGCTCACGTAAAGCAGAAAAGACAGCTATAATGTATGAAACTAAACAGGGCCACAAAAACCGTGATAATACCCGCATAAAGACAACCACGTGTCTGAACCTCCTGGCAAGCATAACGCTTTCATTTATGTAACTTAACTGGTGAATGGCAACAAGGATTATGTAAAGCATTAAGGCATCGATGCATAAAATGTGGCAGCCCATTGTCTGAACCAAATACCATGCATCACAAAAACAAGGCCTAAAACTACCCACAATAATCAAGATGTAAATCTAGATAAATGAATCAGCATGACGTAATCTACGCAGCCCTTGACTGACCGCAGCTTACGCGCCATTATGAGTCAGCAGTATGAATTTCGGAACGTAAATACTAGATAGGTGAATCGGGACATAGTTAACTATGATCGGGATGACGAAAACTACGCAGCCCTTGACTGACCGCAGCTTGCGCCCCATTACTTAAGTAAGCATTAATAATTTCTGAACGTAAACATACTGTAAGAATTTCTACCAACCCAAAATAATCTAGATGTAAAAATAGATAAATGAATCAGCATGACGTAAACTACGCAGCCCTTGACTGAACGCAGCTTACGGCCCGTTACATTAGTTAGCAGTAAGAATTTCTGAACGTAAATAAGCTTTAAACGCATCTGATTTCCACCGACCAAGAGCACGAATTTGGGCATCAGTGAACCCTTTATCGGCGGCGTGACAAGCACCGCCAATACGAAAACTATGGCTTTTATAGCGGCTTATGTCTAGACCACAGTAGGTCAAACACCTCTGAAGTTCAGTGTTAAATTGATGAAAAGAGACAGGCGAAAAATCAGCGTGGCAGAAAAGGGGGCCCGGCCGTTCGCCACGGAGCCTAGTATACTGCAAAAGAGCGACAACCGGGCAAAGAGTTGTACAATCCTCTCTTGCCAGTAAAATGTTAAATGCCTTTTTGGTGGGGTTGTGTTTAAATTCAGAGATACGTATTTGTGCCATATGTGAAAAGCCGTTACGTGACAAGAATGTTAAACTATCGTATTGCACAACTGATGACCACAAATTGGTGCTCTTGGTAGCGAGCTCGCCAATGCGAAATAAACCATAAAAGGCCACGAGAAACATTGTCCCAAAAAGAGAACGTTGTCGTGCCGAAGAGTTGGTAAAGGCCAAAGACTGAACGAGTTCATGTAAAACCGGCTTTGTGACGGGTAAACGAACATCTGCAGTTCGTTGCCGACTTAAAGCTGTCAGCAACTTTTGTATTAAGAAAGATTTTGTTGGGTCACGGAAGCCACGCAATTTGTGAACATAAGAAATGGCCGAAAGATAAGACGCGACCGTGGAATATGCCATTTTACGAAAAGAGAGATAAGAAATGAAAAGTGGTATACAATTCGGATCTAAGGGTAAAGTGGGAATCTCGGAACGATAAAACTGAGCATAAAATTGACGGAAAACGATCCAAGCTCGTTGATATTGGCGCCTGGAACTATCTGTCAAAGCACTACCTAAAAGGTCACTTAAGTTAGAAACCAACTCTCTGGCATCAGGTTCTCGGGGACTTGAGTTGGTAACTCGTCTGCGTCCGGTGATAGTTCTTTGAACTTCGATACCTGGAAACGTGAAAGATAATCGGCACGAGAATTGATAAGCCCTGGAATATGGCGAGCCCGAAACAAAATGTTGTGCTTAAGACAGCTGAAAACTAAGTCCCTAATTAGAACCATAATAGCTGCATGCTTAGACGTCTGTTTGTTAATGATGTCGACAACGGCGGCGTTGTCGCTAAAAAAGATAACACATTTATCAGCCATTTGTGACCCCCAAATATGAATAGCAATGACGATAGGAAAAAGTTCTAAAACCGCTATATTGTAGGACTGCCAAGTGGTCGGCCAAAGACCATGAAACCAATGCTTGCCAAAAACAGCTCCAAAGCCGAGTGAGCCAGCTGAGTCGGTGTAAAGTTTAAGAGTATCTGATGTCTCCCAAACGTCTTCGAGAAAAAACGATCTCCCATTGAAATTGTTCAGAAATCGGAGCCAAATGGCGAGGTCTAGTTTCGCGCCTTTTGAGAGACGAACGCGATGGTGAGGCTTTCGCACGCCTTTCGTTAGATCGATTAAGCGACGCAAAAACGCCCGTCCTGGTACAACAACGAGACATGTAAAGTTCAGTAAACCAATAAGTGACTGTAAATCTCTCAAGCACACAGACCTGCGCGCGAGAAAGTCAGTCAAGATAGTGCGACATTTAGTAAGCTTTTCGTCCGGAAGTCGCGCCTCCATGCGTACAGAGTCTAAAATAATACCCGCAAACTGTAAAACTGTATCCGGCCCTACCGTTTTCTCGGGAGCTAGGGGAACGCCAAGATACCCGCACAGAGAAACAAAATTGGCTAAGTCGCGGTTGCATTGGTCTTTGGTCGGCGCAATGAACAAAAAATCATCTAATATGTGTAAAACGGAGCTAGCGCCGAGCTGGTGAACAGCAATCCACTCTAGCGCACTAGATACAGCCTCAAATATAGAACAACTAGAACTCAAGCCCATCGGCAAAGTCCTATCAAAATAATAAAGGTTTTCCCATTTCATGCCTAACAAGGAATAGTCAGCAGGGTGAATAGGAATGATGCGAAAAGCGGACTTGACATCTGTTTTGGCCATAAAACAACCTCGCCCTAAAAGCTTAATCGACTTAGAGGCATCACCAACAGATGCATACTTCACTGTGGAGTAAAAATCGGGAATAAAATCGTTCACGGAAGAACCGTTAGGGTAAGACAAGTGATGAATAAGACGAAATTCGGAGGGATCTTTCTTGGGAACAATACCTAAAGGGGATGTACGAAGGTTTGGAAAAGGCGGAGTTGTAAAGGGGCCTACTATTCTCCCTGCATCACATTCCTTGCCCAGCTTAGATTTAACTACTTCAGGTTGTTCTAAAGCGCTTTTAAGATTGGGCGATTCGTAAGCCAGCCGTTCACCAACAAAATTAACGCGAAAACCAAAACGAAAACCGTCAATAAGATAGTGAGTTAATGTCATGTCATACCCTTGAAGAAAATATTTAAGACGATCCGCCTTTACCGGAGTTACCGGTTGGCTGTGTAGAACCCGGAGTAACAGCTCCTCCTCCTTTACCCTTTCCGAAACGGTTTGCTGTGGTTTGAGCGTTACACTGACTACCTGGGTGTTGTGCACCACATTTAAAGCAGGAGTGCTCATAATGGCAACCGGAGCACCGCTTGCCGGCCTGAAAGGCCCAGCAAGTTCCTTTTGGAAAAAAGGGTTGTCGAAAGCGCTGACGGGGTTGAGTTGGAAATTTGTTTGTAAACGGCTGTTGTTTACGAAAACTATTAGCAGCCCTTAACCATAATTCCCAGTGGATTTGGTCCCACGGGTAAAGCTCTGGATTTGATTGTCTAATGTACCGGAATTGTTCGTCATACCAAAACCAATCGCCCGATTTAACGGCCAAATCACGTACAACTTCGCAATACTTCATCAAACGCGGAGTGTCACTGGCGTGACGCTCCGCATAAATGGAGACAAAAATATTAAAGGCCGAAACCCATTGTTGGATAGAAACAATTTTCTTGTGCGAATGAGAGGGCTCGAGCGAAAGGTGCGGCGTGCGTGACCCGCCAGAAGGCGTCATAAATAGCGAATATTTGCCGTCGTGTTGAGGGGATGAAAATAATAAGGCCCCGAAGTCAACGTATTCGTTCGCCCAAATTTTACTTTTAAGTTTAGAACTAACACGAGAGGGAAGACCCACAGAAATACTAGTAAAAATCTGTCGGGGTTGTGGATAATCCACTCCCGCGTGAGTAGGAACGTCCCCAATACCTGCCAAGTTAGTGTCCTGAGTGATGGCGCTAACTTCATCTTCGACTAAATTGACGACAGAATTGTTGCCAGGGCCGGTATTCTTGAGAACAGCAGCCAAGTTATCCGCTGAAAGTGCAGACTGGATCGCTTGCGAAACAGCGGCAGAAATGGTGTTGGTTAATGTGCTGACATCCACAGAGCCTGCTTGAGGTATGGGCGGCTGTCCTGTCTGGCCCGGTGTCTGAGAATGGCTAGGGGTTGCACTGTCACCAGCGGGCGCAACTTCTCTTAATTCTGAAGGCCTGATAGTCTTGGCCCGTTTGGCCCGTGTTGGACGGTCAGCCACAACGGTGGACTTTCTTTGCGAGCGCTTTTTGGGAGGCATAACTTACAAAAAAAATGTACAATACAAGGCAGCATAAGACAACAATAAAGAATTGCGAAATCTACTTGTTGACAAGTTAAGGAACAAAAAGGGGCGCGCCCCCCTCGACAATTAGCTACAATTGCTTTCTGGAAAAAGAAAACCAGACAGCTGGAGAGAGGCTAAGTTAAGATGAATGGAGAAAAACATAAACAGATCGTGCGATGTCGATACATCGAACGCAACTTCTTTCAAAATGCAAATAGCCATCGTTGGCACAAACCAAAAATTCACATATAATAGAAGTTCACAATAATTAACAACACGAGAGAGCAGGAAATAAAAAATGCCAAGTTCAAAAGAACAAAAGTGCGAACCGCACAATAAAACAAAATGCTTTATCACATTACCGAGTGCATTGGACACTTTCCCCCATGAAAGAGGGATGGTCAAAGGGTTTGTACACTCAAATGGCAAAGTGAAAGCACTAAACAAACAATACCAAAGCCGTTAAAAATACGATACCAAGATCGTGAACAACGTGGTCCACTGGACCGTTAAAACAAGAAGCCTGCCCGTGAGTGAGATAAACCCACAAATAACAATATAAAAGAGGCAAGGCAAACACTCAGAACAAATCGGCTTGGTCAAACAAATATGAACTGGCAATGAACATATAACAAAATACACTGCTCCTCAAATACAATGCTGATCACGCAGCCGCCAATAAATCTCTCCAGCATCTCAAAATAGCCCCCCTCAAGCTGCGGTAAAGTTTGTAATGACCTAATCTATTAAGGTGGATACCATCGCGGTGGTAAAAACGAGATTTTGACTTCCAAAAACCCCTGTGTTGCCAGTAAGTTATATAAGGAAATGGTTCCAATACTACTTTGAGGTATCTCGTTAAAAGATTGACCTGTTTATTAAACAGGGGCGCGTTTTCCCTGTAGATTGTCTGGCAAACACATATCCTTTGCACATTATAAGTCTCGTATAATAAACGAGCAAGGTCCTCGATAGAGGAACCAGTTGTTAAAGCAGAAATTTGTGCCAGGTCATTCGTGCCCAGTACTAAAATAACAATATCAGGGGCGAAAGATGTGACGACCCCAAGATCATGCTTCCTTACTTTAGCTACAGTTCTACCTCCTATCCCGTGCCAGTGAAAAATAAGATCGTCGCTCAAGTTAAAATTTTTAACAAAATTGCGACCATAACGAGCACGAAGAAACGTATGCAAACGGTGTACAAAAGAGTGGCCGAGAATAAGTACACGTGTTGGTGCCATTTCGGAGTTAAAATCTGCCTTATTAAAATTAAAGAATTCGTGTATGAAAAGTAAAACTGACACCAACAGCCACTGAAGAATAAACAATGAGAAAATAATATGTAAAATATGAACTTGCCTGAAAAATAAGCTTTCCTAGCGGAACAACAGAAATAGAAATTTCTTCAGCACTCGACGTTTGAATGGCGAGGGATAGAAGGACGAATTAACCGAGTGTCCTTGCTTTTACTATAGCGAACCCCGCCCCCAAAATCCTATTGGTTAATCTTTGTACCTGGTACGAACCTCCCAACGGGTTATCGTGTAACATGCCTCGACATAAAAAACATTATGTCTAGACATAATGTTTGTCTTTTGTACATAGTTGGAGGCATCTAACTATGTACGAACAGTCTTCAAGAAATTTCGAGAAACAAAGTCTAGATAAAATCAATCGATTGGAACATAAAAATACAATACGGCTCAACAGGAAATAATTTCTCTGATCAGTGACTTTATGATCATGCCTCAATGTCATTGCACTAAAAACAGGAACATAAAAACCATTGTTTAATTTTGGTGCGGTAACGTTCTTGACACTCTTGATTATTAATTGGACCGCAAACTGTTTGCAGATTCACCCAGAACGAAAGTTCAGGCATTGTTTTTTTGCTTTATTGATTTTTGATTCAGGCCTGTTAGAAAAACTTTTTTATCCCCAAGCAGACGTTTTGAAAAGACATTTCCCCACTTACAGTACAACTAATCACACAAGAAAACTAATAGAGTTAGCTTCACCCACTCAAACAGATACTCATTTAAGGAAAAAAAAAGTCTTAAATCTTGCTTAAAAATAAACAACCTCCTCAGTAAATTTTCCGCTATGTTAATGGTGCAATATAATTTATGCTCGGAGTTATCCCGCGACTTGCAAGGACTCTAAAGGCATTAGTTTTTTTAATCATTTGCCCAACTTTTAGTGTCAAAATCTATTTCAGTTGCGTGAAGAGTTAGTGTTGGCTGTCACTTATTTTCAATTTAGAGTAATAAAAATTATACATCTTATGCAAGGTTTTTTATCGGGATACATTGGCTGCCTGGTGTTAACTAAGTGAACAAAGTGCTCAAGTTATTAGATAACAATGGTAATTTTTGAAAGAAAACTCGCCAAGAAATGTTATCCGGAATAGCGAACTTAAGTCTCACAAATATTGATCCCAATTTCTGATCCATCACTTTACCGTGAAATTTAATATATATGGCCCTCATTTACAACTCTTATGGAATTTTGCCGAGAACTATCTAGACCTATTAATTGGACACGTTAAGACCCACCCTAACTAAACCGTAGCTCTGCTATGTCTTCCTGTTTTTCCAAATAATAGCTTGAGGCAACATCTCAACCTCATGAGAGCAGAATAACAGACATCAAAAAATATGCTTAACCGTTTTCATATATATCACTCGAATCATTAACGATTTTTCAGGTCTAAATTATATTACCTACATATTTCTCTAAGGGGAAGGCATCGATTTAATTTTTTGTTTGAGCTTTAGATATAAAAATCGAGCATCACTAAATGTGTCCGGCACATTTCTTATTGTATTAACCAAATCACCAGTAAAAGCATCAACACACCCAACTGATACAATAGTTCTGTTATGACTTCCTGTTTTTATATTCCTTTTTCTGTACTATGACTCAAAAGGACATCTTAAAGTTATTGTAGCGAGTTATCAAATCATGGGGTTTGATCTAAATTGTAATCATGCATGGTGATGTTTTTGTGAATAATCTATGAAGACATTTAGCTACGTCTTTAATTTTTTGACCGAATATGGAGTGTCAGAGTCATTTATACTCTCGTGGACAACCATTATTACACTTTGTAGAGAGGTTTTTTTCACTCCTTCATTTTTAAACCTCAACTAGTAGTTTTTATCGCACTTATTCTCTTCGCCCCCTGCTTTATGTCTGCTTTCTGAAATGAGTCGCTGATTTCTTAAGTCAATCGTTTGTTTGTCTCAATTTTACATCTCCTAAAGTTTCATGTTATTTATCATATCAAAATTTGAAAAAAAAATTGGAGCAGATATCGCAGAGGACGTTCCTAGGACATTAAAGCCAAATATCAACCAAAATTGGTCAAACTCTACGTGTCCACGAACGTAAAATGTTAGCTTATGTTACGGCGACGTTTCTTTTAATTTCCAAGCAACCTTTTCTGTGTTCTTAAGATAAATGAAGGACAATATTTGACATTGAAGGATGGTTTCGTGAATCTGTCGCAACAATCCTGGTGTCAGTGACAGATGGCTCGCAGATAAGAGAAAAGTACTGTTCATCTAGGTATTCAGTATCTAGTTTTATTCTTATGGCATTGATGTTTTCCCCTCCAGAAAGTACAAGACAAAATTAATAAAATAATATTTTAATTTAGACACACAAAGTAAACTCGCTTGATGTACACAAAACGATTGGCTTCACCTGTTGGCGTGTAGGGAGTTTCAAGAAATATTAAATAGTTTATATCTTGTATCGCGGATTCTAAGAAAGCTTTCCATTAATTTTTTGAAACAAAATAAAGACCCCAAAGTAGCCTTTTATATAACTTACAACTAAATCCCATTAGGACAGGACATGCTACAATTTACAAGTAAACAAAGAAGGCGATATACATGTTTTAGATTTGGACTGATAAAGTTGATATAGTTGTCAAAGTCGTTCTCAAACGCATTAATAAGGCTATATTTTTACAAAGAATGTTCTGTTTTATTTACAGGAGTTTTTGAGTCGCCTTAAAGTTCTTATAATCCGCTCTAAATCCTTTGACAAACAGATTGTAGATATTCCCACGAACAGTTACCAACGTCTACGTTTTCTAAGTCCTCCAGTAACCGCGTAAGTTTGTCAACTTTGTCTTTATCAACGGAATCGTTGCAAGTTTTCTTCAATTCTCTAATCCCCGCCAAGCCAATGTGAACTGCATTAATACAGCCCTGTAGTTCGAGGTATAAAGCTATGTTGTTATTGTCTCCCAGATTTGGTCTCAGCACCAACCGCATGTGCGGAAGATCTTCATAACGGTGTTTATTCACAAAATTCGGGATATTACACATATAGTTTTCAATTCTCTCAACTGCAGCTAATGCTTCATCAAAGCGGTCGCCACTAAACTCCGTTCTCTTCCATTCTCGTGTAAAAGATGAGTAATGGTCGATCTGGACAAACCCCTGCACTTGCGAACTCTGATGAATGCTTTTCATCTTGGCAGAAATCGAAAAGAAAATTACTCTTGCCTTAATCTCAGTTGTATTCTCTGTTCTCATGTCATTTCTATTGAAAGAACAAAAAAAGAACAAGCATTTTAGCAATTCCGATCAACTTTCGTGTTTAACTACTTATAATTTAAACTCTCTCCTATGGCCTCCCTCGAGACATGCAGTGATTTTCTGATCCTAGTAGAGGGGTAGGAACAAGTAATGAAAGTAAACACACGTGCAATTTAGAAACAAGTGTTTGTTTATGTTATTTTTTCTCACCTTTCATGTTCCGTAGTCACGATCAAAATATCCTCCATACCAATCTCTATTCCTTCAACACTGAAATTCATTCCCTTGTCGGAGTACGTTGGTGTTTCTTTGCCGGGAAGACGGTAACCTTTGCGGGCGTAAACTGAGCAAGACAAGGACATCAGTTCTCGTCTGGTAGAAGATTCATCTTTGTGTTGATACTTTGCTGAAGCTTCAGCGAGACCCATCAACACGGAAACTTTGCCTTCTACTTCCAAATTCATCACATAGTCTTTAACTTCTCTGCCTTGGTGACGGCTTGATGAGTAGGAACATAACGGAGAACTTACGAAATGTGGGAAGTTCTTTTTATCTACTGACTTTTCAGCATTGCCGAGAGGAACTTTGCTTAGCATTTTAAGCAAAATTTGGGTTTACGAATTAAAGTCTGGATCAGTAAAGCAGAAACTGAGATTGATCACACACAGCCCACTCGATTTTGAAAACTACTTCAAATAACTCAAACAAATTGTCTTCAAACTAAAACTATTTAATTTCCTACACTTAAAGGTTGGGGTTTAAGTCTAAGCGGAATGATTTAAATGTCTTCCTGTTTTTCTGTTTCTATGACATCGATATATGCATGTTCATCGATGAAAACAATTATAACATATTTAAAGGGGACTGTATTCTTTTCACATCAATTACATTTTTGTGACGCTTTTAAAATGGAAATGGTAATTTAAATCATCAGTTGTGAGAACCAATATTAATCAGGAACTTCTAAGCATTTCTTGGGCACAAAAGGACAAGCTTTGCTTTGCTGTTTCGTTGATGGATATATTGGCTATATGAACCCAGCCTTGTCAACAAAATGCTTAAATTAAACGATGGGAATTTTTTTTAAAAAATGGTGTCTGGTAAAACCAAACAAAATCGCAAAAACGTTGAGCCGAACCTCTCGAAACAGCTATTCGGAAAATAAAACAACGAGTATAGTGTTCAGTGAAGAAATTTTGAAGTAATTTCCATGACCTAAATCACAAGCTAAACGTTTTTCTTTTCTTTTAGCACCGTAGATGTAGACATGCATCACTAATCGTGGCAATTAATTGTATCGGCTCCCGTTAACAACTCCTTTCTGAGCCAAGACCTACAGTGACGCCGCATCTATCCAAGATAGTAATTGAACACGATTTGTAGGGTTGGCCTTAAACCGGAAATGCCGGAAACCCGGAAAACCAGAATGCTGGAAATCCGGATAAGAAAGCCCGGAATCCTAAAACCCGGAATGACCTTTTTTGTGCACGTCTTTTCAAGATAAATACGTGGAAATAGGTTCGCCTTTACTTGGATGTGTTTTGTGTTCCTGTTTGCCAACACCCACGCAATGCTTGACTCCACAGAAACATCGTCATTACATACTGCAACAAGTAAAGGGGACAGGAAGATTCAGAAAGCCAAGAAAATGCGGGAGGCCCATGCCAAACATGAATAGTTTAGCCAAATATATATGCAAAAGAAATGTTAACAGCGATCCAAGAATCTTATAATAACAACATTTTGTACGTAGTTGGAGGCATCTAACTATGTACGAACAGTCTTCAAGAAATTTCGAGAAACAAAGTCTAGATAAAACCAATCGATTGGAACATAAAAATGCAATACGGCTCAAACAGGGAATAATTTCTCTGATCAGTGACTTTAAGATCATGCCTCAATGTCATTGCACAAGAAAACAGGAACATAAAAGCCATTGTTTAATTTTGGTGCGGTAACGTTCTTGACACTCTTGATTATTAATTGGACCGCAAACTGTTTGCAGATTCACCCAGAACGAAAGTGCAGGCATTGTTTTTTGCTTTATTGATTTTTGATTCAGGCCTGTTACAAGAACTTTTTTATCCCCAACAGACGTTTTTAAAAGACATTTCCCCACTTACAGTACAACTAATCACACAAGAAAACTAATAGAGTTAGCTTCACCCACTCAAACAGATACTCATTTAAGGAAATAACTGTCTTAAATCTTGCTTGAAAATAAGCAACCTCCTTAGTAAATTTTCCGCTATGTAAATGGTGCAATATAATTTATGCGCGGAGTTATCGCGTGACTTGCAAGGACTCTAAAGGCATTAGTTTTTTTAATCATTTGCCCAACTTTTAGTGTCAAAATCTATTTCAGTTGCGTGAAGAGTTAGTGTTGGCTGTCACTTATTTTCAATTTAGAGTAATAAAAATTATACATCTTATGCAAGGTCATTCATCGGGATACATTGGCTGCCTGGTGTTAACTAAGTGAACAAAGTGCTCAAGTTATTAGATAACAATGGTAATTTTTGAAAGAAAACTCGCCAAGAAATGTTATCCGGAATAGCGAACTAAAGTATCACAAATATTGATCCCAACTTCTGATCCATCACTTTACCGTGAAATTTAATATATATGGCCCTCATTTACAACTCTTATGGAATTTTGCCGAGAACTATCTAGACCTATTAATTGGACACGTTAAGACACACCCTAACTAAACAATAGCTCTGCTATGTCTTCCTGTTTTTCCAAATAATAGCTTGAGGCAACATCTCAACCTCATGAGAGCAGAATAACAGACATCAAAAAATATGCTTAACCGTTTTCATATATATCACTCGAATCATTAACGATTTTTCAGGTCTAAATTATATTACCTACATATTTCTCTAAGATGAAGGCATCGATTTAATTTTTTGTTTGAGCTTTAGATATAAAAATCGAGCATCACTAAATGTGTCCGGCACATTTCTTATTTTATTGACCAAATCACCAGTAAAAGCATCAACACACCCTACTGATACAATAGTTTTGTTATGACTTCCTGTTTTTATATTCCTTTTTCTGTACTATGACTCAAAAGGACATCTTAAAGTTGTTGTAGCGAGTTATCAAATCATGGGGTTTGATCTAAATTGTAATCATGCATGGTGATGTTTTTGTGAATAATCTATGAAGACATTTAGCTACGTCTTGAATTTTTTGACCGAATATGGAGTGTCAGAGTCAATTATACTCTCGTGGACAACCATTATTATACTTTGTAGAGAGGTTTTTTTTACTCCTTCATTTTTAAACCTCAACTAGTAGTTTTTATCGCACTTATTCTCTTTGTCCCCTGCTTTATGTCTGATTTCTGAAATGAGTAGCTGATTTCTTAAGTCAATCGTTTGTTTGTCTCAATTTTACATCTCCTAAAGTTTAATGTTATTTATCATATCAAAATTTGAAAAAGAAATGGAGCAGATATCGCAGAGGACGTTCCTAGGACATTAAAGCCAAATATCAACCAAAATTGGTCAAACTCTACGTGTCCACGAACGTAAAATGTTAGCTTATGTTACGGCGACGTTTCTTTTAATTTCCAAGCAACCTTTTCTGTGTTCTTAAGATAAATGAAGGACAATATTTGACATTGAAGGATGGTTTTGTGAATCTGTCGCAACAATCCTGGTGTCAGTGACAGATGGCTCGCAGATAAGAGAAAACTTATGTTCATCTAGGTATTCAGTATCTAGTTTTATTCTTATGGCATTGATGTTTTCCCCTCCAGAAAGTACAAGACAAAATTAATAAAATAATATTTTAATTAAGACACACAAAGTAAACTCGCTTGATGTACACAAAATGATTGGCTTCACCTGTTGGCATGTAGGGAGTTTCAAGAAATATTAAATAGTTTATATCTTGTATCACGGATTCTAAGAAAGCTTGCCATTAATTTTTTGAAACAAAATAAAGACCCCAAAGTAGCCTTTTATATAACTAACAACTAAATCCCATTAGGACAGGATATGCTACAATTTACAAGTAAACAAAGAAGGCCATATACATGTTTTAGATTTGGATTGATAAAGTTGATATATAGTTGTCAAAGTCGTTCTCAAACGCATTAATTAGGCTATATTTTTACAAAGAATGTTCTGTTTTATTTACAGGAGTTTTTGAGTCGCCTTAAAGTTCTTATAATCCGCTCTAAATCCTTTGACAAACAGATTGTAGATATTCCCACGAACAGTTACCAACGTCTACGTTTTCTAAGTCCTCCAGTAACCGCGTAAGTTTGTCAACCTTGTCTTTATCAACGGAATCGTTGCAAGTTTTCTTCAATTCTCTAATCCCCGCCAAGCCAATGTGAACTGCATTAATACAGCCCTGTAGTTCGAGGTATAAAGCTGTGTTGTTATTGTCTCCCAGATTTGGTCTCAGCACCAACCGCATGTGCGGAAGATCTTCATAACGGTGTTTATTCACAAAATTCGGGATATTACACATATAGTTTTCAATTCTCTCAACTGCAGCTAATGCTTCACCAAAGCGGTCGCCACTAAACTCCGTTCTCCTCTATTCTCGTGTAAAAGATGAGTAATGGTCGATCTGGACAAACCCCTGCACTTGCGAACTCTGATGAATGCTTTTCATCTTGGCAGAAATCGAAAAGAAAATTACTCTTGCCTTAATCTCAGTTGTATTCTCTGTTCTCTTGTCATTTCTATTAAAAGAGCAAAAAAAGAACAAGCATTTTAGCAATTCCGATCAATTTTCGTGTTTAACTACTTATAATTAAAACTCTCTCCTATGGCCTCCCTCGAGACATGCAGTGATTTTCTGATCCTAGTAGAGGGGTAGTAACAAGTAATGAAAGTAAACACACATGCAATTTAGGAAAAAGTGTTTGTTTATGTTATTTTTTCTCACCTTTCATGTTCCGTAGTCACGATCAAAATATCCTCCATACCAATCTCTATTCCTTCAACACTGAAATTCATTCCCTTGTCGGAGTACGTTGGTGTTTCTTTGCCGGGAAGACGGTAACCTTTGCGGGCGTAAACTGAGCAAGACAAGGACATCAGTTCTCGTTTGGTAGAAGATTCATCTTTGTGTTGATACTTTGCTGAAGCTTCAGCGAGACCCATCAACACAGAAACTTTGCCTTCTACTTCCAAATTCATCACATAGTCTTTAACTTCTCTGCCTTGGTGACGGCTTGATGAGTAGGAACATAACGGAGAACTTACGAAATGTGGGAAGTTCTTTTTATGTACTGACTTTTCAGCATTGCCGAGAGGAACTTTGCTTAGCATTTTAAGCAAAATTTGGGTTTACGAATTAAAGTCTGGATCAGTAAAGCAGAAACTGAGATTGATCACACACAGCCCACTCGATTTTGAAAACTACTTCAAATAACTCAAACAATTTGTCTTCAAACCAAAACTATTCAAGTTCGTTTGGGGTTAAGTCTAAGCGAAACAATTTGTATGTCTTCCTGTTTTTCTGTTTCTATGACATCGATATATGCATGTTCATCGATGAAAACAATTAGAACATATTTGAAGGGGACTGTATTCTTTTCACATCAATTACTTTTTTGTGGATCTTTTGAAAAGGAAATGGTAATTATTAAATTATTAATTGGTAATTTTAAATTATTAAATTATTAATAAAGTAAATGGTTTGAACCCAGGAGTATCAGTAGTTCGTATAGTGTGATCGTCCGGGTGAGAGTAGTTCTGAGAAGAACTGTTGTTGGTGACTGACGTTTCGACAACCTGAGCGGAAGTCATCTTCAGAGTCAAGTGAAAAGTTGTTGTCAGTCGATGATGTTATAAGTCTGGTCCGTTGAAGCTGATTGGTCAGTTAAGCCGTGATGTTATTGGCTGTAAGACTCGTGTAAAGTTTGTCATCAGTAATTGGTCAGTTTCGATCCGTCTATTGTTAGTCTAATTAAGTCGTTCTGTTCCGTCTATTGTTAGTCAAATTAAGTCGTTCTGTTGGCGGTTCGTTTGTCGCTTCTCTTTACGTCGTGAATAAGTCGTTTGTAAGGTGCCGGTAGTTGTTGACATCTGTTGATAGGCGTCTGTTCTAAGTTTGTGTACCAGCTTTCCAGAGTAAGTCGTTGAAAATAGTTAGTACTGTAGGTTAAGCATTCAGCAGAGTCCCAGTCGATTTTGTGTTTAGTAAGTCGGTGATGTTCAGAAATGTGATTGTTGACATCACCATTTCTCGTCGCTCGTTTGTGTTCAGTCAGTCTCGTGGTCAAGTTTCTACCGGTCTCTCCGATGTAGGAGGCCTGGCAGTCGGAGCATTTGATCTTATAAATCGCTCCCTGTCTGTTGTTAGGTTCGTCCCTGTCTTTAACGTTGGTCAGTAAATGTCGTAACGTTGTTATAGGTTTGTGAGCTACACGGATATTGTAGGGTTGTAGGATCCTCGCAATAGTCTCAGAAGTGCCTTTGATGTAGGGTAAAGTCGCTGTAGTAACAGATGTCAGATTTCTGTCAGTTTCAGTAGTTCTGTGAGTGTTGCGTCTAATAAAGTCAGTATTGTAGTTGTTCTTGTGGAAAACGCGGTCAAGGTATTTGTTTTCGTCAGATAAACTGTCTGGTGTGTCACAAACTAGTTGCGCTCGTCTCGTCAAAGTCTTGATAGTCGTAGCTTTGTGGGAAGTCGGGTTGTAGGATGTTTCGTCCAGTAATCTGTCGGTATGCGTCGGTTTTCTGTACACTGTAGTTCGTATTTTGTTGTTGTCGCGGCTTACCAGACAGTCAAGAAAACGAAGTTTTCCGTTTTCTTCGATCTCCCTGGTAAACTGAATGTCGGCGTTCTGTTCGTTTAGGTGTTTGTGAAAGTCGTCGATTTCGTCTTTGTGTACGGCGGTAAAAGTATCGTCAACGTAGCGTAACCAGAGCGGTCTTATCGTTTGTCGGCAAGTTGCAAGGGCGCGTTCCTCGATGTTTTGCATCACAATTTCTGCGACAACAACGGAAACCGGCGACCCCATGGCTGTTCCGTGCAACTGCTTGTAGTGTTTTCCGTTGTACTGAAAGTAAGTCGATGTAAGGCAGAGGTTCAGTAAGTCCATAATGTCTTCAGTCGGTAGCGGTAATGTAACAGTAGATTGTTGAATAGCGGTCTCGGTGCACTGTAGAGCCAATTGAAGTGGAATACTGGTGAACAGTGATTTCACATCAAAAGACACAAGTTTGTAGTCGTCAGGTATCTGTACAGTCTTGATGGCGTCAATAAAGTTCTCAGTAGATTGTAGTTTACGTCTGGATTCGTCTGTAAGAGGTTGCAGTATAGTCGTCAGGTATTTAGACAGTTGGTACGTAGGGGACCCACAGAACGAGACTATGGGTCGCATCGGTATACCCGGCTTGTGCAGTTTCGGTAGTCCGTAAAGTTTCGGTGGTTGCGGTACTGAGCACCGCAGTCGGTAGTAACGTTGATTGTCAAAAGCGTCGGTCTTTTTAAGCGTAAGTAGTTTGTTGTTCAGTTTACGTTGTAGTGCAGGCGTCGGGTCACGTTTAAGTACTTCGTAGGTTTGTTTGTCGTTAACAAGTGCGTCCATTTTGTCATAGTAATCAGTCTTGTCCATAACAACAGTAACGCGTCCTTTGTCGGCTGGTAGTATAACAATGTTGTCGTCGGTTTTCAGTCGTTTCAGTGCTTGTTGTTCGTCTTTAGTCAAGTTGCTGTTAGGTACGGAGGCTGACTGTATCGTGGAAGCAATTCAAATGCTTCTGATGTTAGCCTCCTACATGGCTGGTTCCGATAAATCTCGCTGACGAGACAGATGAACACAAACGAGCGACGAGAAATGGGAGCAAAATACCGCCTCAACACTAGATACAATAGTATCGGTCGGTATACGTTTAGGTGTCACTGAGTGTTTCAGTCCGTATGAGAGTACTCTGGAAAGCTGGTACACAAACTTAGAACAGACGCCTATCAACAGATGTCAACAACTACCGGCACCTTACAAACGACTTATTCACGACGTAAAGAGAAGCGACAAACGAACCGCCAACAGAACGACTTAATTTGACTAACAATAGACGGAACAGAACGACTTAATTAGACTAACAATAGACGGATCGAAACTGACCAATTACTGATGACAAACTTTACACGAGTCTTACAGCCAATAACATCACGGCTTAACTGACCAATCAGCTTCAACGGACCAGACTTATAACATCATCGACTGACAACAACTTTTCACTTGACTCTGAAGATGACTTCCGCTCAGGTTGTCGAAACGTCAGTCACCAACAACAGTTCTTCTCAGAACTACTCTCACCCGGACGATCACACTATACGAACTATTAAATTATTATTGTAATGATTTAAAAATCATCAGTTGTGAGAACCAGTGTTAGTCAGGAACTTTTAAGCCTTCCTGTTTCGTTGATGGATTCTTTGGCAAAATGATTCAAGCTTCGTCAACAAAGTCCTTAAGGTCGCGGGGGATACCTACAGCATGAATAAATTCATGAAGGGAAATTTTGCTTGACCTGCATCTTTTAAATCGCTTATTTCTCAGCTGTTATGGGTGCGATTAAGCTCAAATTTTACAGAGACATAAAAAAATGATAAAAGATCGCGAATGTCATCTTTTATTTGGTAGATTGCATTTATAGGCGATGTTATAGCCTCGTTAGTGCCAAATTTGGAAAAACATGATTTTGTGGCAGAGTTTGCGGAACGAGTAAGAGACAGCACACTGTGATCTTGTCAAAAACTAATCAGTCAAGACCTCTAGAGTGTCATAACAGAAGCGGATTTTTTAATTTAAAGTTTGCCAGCAAGTTGTGGCGGTTTAAGTGCGCAAATTTGAATTCAATGGCTTTCACCTCTTTCTAAAAGCGCTCTTTTAAAATTCCGCTTCTGTTATGACACACTACAGTATTCATAGTTTATCTATCTGCAGTGGCAAGTCATGAAGTTCTGTATCCGTGCTGTATTCTCTGCCACAAAATTGTCGGAAAAGTCAAAACTTTGAAATTTCCGAAGGTGTCCCGACCTAAATACGATCATTTTGCCATGGAGAGATGTAATTATGGTAAATATATTCCACGCTTTTATGGTGAGAACAATACGTTTTTAAAAAGGACACGATTGTTTATGCCGAATATTTTTGTGATTACTCTGAGTTGCACAAATATTCAAATTTAAATGAAAATAAGCTCAAATAATTCCTACAATCTATATGAACGTATATCGCTAAGTGTTGTTTAAATTGGTTAAAATATCAAAGAAACAGGAATTTTGTACAAATCACGCGCAAGCGCTCATATTTTTGTCCAGTCATAAATATCTCGTAAAGTTGTCGATGTCAGTCGTTGTACTTCGTGCATACGCTTTAAATAAATGCATAATGATGAGCCTAAGGTGTCCCCCGCGACCTTAAGTTAAACGATGGGAATTTAAAAAAAATGGTGTCTGGTAAAACGAACTAAAATCGCATAAACGTTGAGCCGAACCTCTCGAAATAGCTATTCGGAAAATAACACAACGAGTATGGTATTCAGTGAAGCAATTTTGAAGTAATTTCCATGACCTAAATCACAAGCTAGACGTTTTTTTGTCTAGCCAAGCAAAGGTGAATGCACAAGAAAAAAGGCAGGCCCGAATCAAAATACTCAACACAACAAAATAAAATTATACGAGGTGAAGGAAGGGTGGAGGAGGGTTGAACTCGCATAGTGTTAGGTCTAGAGACAAAGAGGACGAACTTGAGGAACATGCTGTCTTATAGCTCTCAATGGAAACGAGGCTATGTACTTTTCAGTCTCAACTCGTGACTATTGCTCAATAATTGTTTATTGTTAGTTAAGTCACAAGATAGTCTTGTGACTATTGCTCAATCCTTTGTTCGTTGAACACAAAATACACTCCATCCCCCCGGCCCCCCTGGCTGATCCCTGCACTGCTATTCCTCCCTAGCTTACCATATTTGATAAAATATGGTGGGTAGGTAGGGGGGCTGACAAATTTCTGAGAATGCGCATGCAGGTTATTATTTCTGGACTCCCTCTGCGCCTGCGCCTGGGTTCAACTCCTATATAGGGCACACCGTAGGGAGAGTTCAGGGAGTGCACTACATTAAGCACTATCAAAACAACAGATATATTACGCTTAAGACCGGATTTTCCATACACTGGGAGTTTCACTCCTGGGAATGAGATTTATATAAAAAATAGGCTGGGAAATGGGATTTGGTTCCCCCCCCCCGCCGCCGCCTTTTCAGGACTCTCTTACTCGTTTTTTGCATGATCCTTCGGGCCTTTTTATGGGTTGCTTCTTGTATGGAAACTTCCTTCTTCTTCGTATGAGCTCCTTTCATATAGACCTTGTCTTCTCGTTGTTGCTTAATTTCAGTCCTTTTACAAGCACTATTAAAGAACTTTCAAGTATTTTTCAAGCAGTTCTCCAAACTCGCCAAATAGAATGAAACGATAAGAAACGTCCGAAAAAATATTTGACTTATCATTAACCACTGTTTTAAGCAACTGTCAGATTGACTCGATTCTCGAGCAAATACTTTTACTTACACATGAAAAGAAACTCAAAAGCTTACGCGCATAAATATCGTATTCAAATGGACGTTTGACTCTGAATAAAAACAAGTATACTAGAATTTGTTCTAACGAATATAGATGGAGGTACAGTCTTGAATTCGTTGGATTCTAGGAAAGAGTGTAATGAGAGGAATCTGCGCGCATTCGACGGGATCGCAGTTTTTTACTCATCCCCCAACTCGCACTATGCGTGAATAAGATCTGCAAGCGCTAATTGTACGCCAATCTTTCAAGCTTCTTTGCATATGCAAGAAAGCTCTAAGCGCACGCAGTTAATTTTAAGGGCTCCTTCTTCGTGTAGAAGCACAGAACACGTCACAATAGAATACTGCATCGCAAACCTTTTGTCTTTATTATATTCCTCGTTCTTTTGTCCTTTTGTTCTCTATTGTTATAGGTGAACTGTGTCTTCTACACGAAGTAAGAGCCATTTTAAGCGCTCCACAGCCCGATTTGTAAACGTACTGACTTGCTTGCACTGCAGCAAGCCCAGCTCTTCGTTTTCCACACAACAACAGGTCAAACAATCGACACCCACCCCAGTTGACCTGCTCTCACTGTTCCATAGAATCCTTGGCTCGAATTGGACTTAATGGTCATCTCTGAAGCCTTCTATGAAAAGTGATAATCTTTTTAATAGAAAGACGAACAACAACAACAACAACCCTGCCAGTGAAACTTGATGCGCCTTTTAAAGCTTCAAGAGTGTTGTCAACTTTACAGTGTTCCACTTTAGGTGTAGAATTTAATTAAATATACCCAAAAAGATACTGAGAAAACTACAACTACGATGTTTGCAGCTGTAGCCGTCTTTGCACTTTTTAGAAGAAAGCTGCTGCCTTTAAGGTACTGTTCCATTTTGCAAGAGTTTGTGCCAACAGTCATTATCTTTAAACCGCAATAAGACAGCCAGTTATTAGCCAGAAAACAGTATCTGCAAGCAACGAGTATTATTAATTGGTCACAGAAACAATGGATTGAATGAGGAAGACGCTCTCTCCTCTGCAGAGGCTTCTGTTGTATTTGCTTACAAGCGCGCTTCGAAAGACTGGGGAAAAGGTAATGCAAGGCGTGGGGTGTCATCCCCCTCCACCCGCGCACCGCGCGCGCGCGCGCTTCTGTCTTTTTTCTTCCTCGTTTAACTTTTCTCTCGTTTTAGTGAAGATCTCTGAACTTTTGTGGTAGTAGCGAGGAATGCTTTTGCCCAAATCGAACATTTCTCTTCGTTGAACTAGACCGCTCCCACCAAAATATATCTATGCATTCAAACACCGAAAAGGGTGGTTTCTTAGCGTAAATGATAAGAATGGTAGAGCGAATTTCAAAATTCTACGACATTCGTTGTGTTTTATACGACAGTCGTAAGAATGTGATTCATATTGTTTTAAAGCCCAAGAATGTCCTTCAGTTGAGATAACCTGAGACGCATTTCCGGTTGTTATTCTTCGTGCATTTGTCTGCAAGACGGTGCCGATGTGTACGGGGAGATATACAAATATTAAAAAACGTGAAAACGTGACTTGTTCCCCAGCTCTTCCACAATGCCCAAATTTGACCAGTGATCTCAATTAATAACCTAACCTGATCTCTTAATTCGTAATTGATATATAATTTATTTAACGAAAGTAATTCCGATCGAATTCCGAATTTCTTGTTTTAGGGTTGCCCTCCAAAAAGCTGTGTCGTTTTCCCCATTTTTAGTATATCAGGACTTCTGCTACAGAGAACCAGACAAGAAATGAGACACACTATTTTTTATTAATGATTAAAATATGATTGACACACATCTGGTCACTTTTTCTAGTGACAAAAATTAAATCACTTCTTGATATCGATGATTATATAGTAACCCTACAACGTTATTTGTTTAGATTTGTTAAGTAAGCTAACGGGAAACTTCCGGCATATGAAAAAAAGGAAATGCTCGTCAACAGTTTTAAACTGAAGAAATTCGTAAAACGTACCAGAATCTCGCTTTGTTTTTATATGCATTGATAGTCTTCTACTCGTACATAAAAAATTCCAGCGTCATCTATGGATTTCTGATTTCAACTGTAGTTAGTCAAATAAGTTATTAAAACTACAAAACTAGATAAATGCTAAGAAAAGGTATTGTGAAATCTACGAATGTGGGTATTGAAGTTGGAAACACTATGTATTACCGAAACACGTTCCTTTTCATCGCTGGAAGGTGTGACGAGCAAACCCGTCAATTTCATATGGGGAGTCCTGCCGGGTTAAGCGAAGTTTATTGTCCATACGAACATGATAAAGGCAAATTAAATGTAACCTCAATAGCGGATTTGGAAAGTTGTTGTTTACAGCGCCGGTTTAACCATCGTCGTGTTTCCTTTTCACGCAAACTAGGTTCAAAGTTCAATTTACGGTACATATGGGTCTGGATGACTGAACGAGGAGACAGTATCACGGGAACAAATGCTTTCACATTTAATAATTTAAGAAAAGATGTTTTCAATATGCTTCAAAAAACATTTCTTGAGATTTGCTTCCCATATAAGCGTTTCAAACTTGAGTAAATGGCCGTTTTTATGCTAGAGACGTTAAAGCTGTCTTAGACGTTAAAGCTGTCTCGAGACGACATTAACGTCTAGTATAAAAACGGTAAATAAGACAGACGCCTTTAACGTCTGATGGCTTTAACGTCTTTTCGTAAGAGCGTTTGAACGACGCTCTTATCGGACAGCTTTAACGTCTCAGACGTTAAAGCCGTCTAGTATAAAAACGGGACGTCGTTAACTAGTATGAAAACAGTAAATAAGACAGACGCCTTTAATGTCTGATGGCTTTACGTCTTCGTGTCCAGTGTCCTCCGAGTGTCGAACCCAGTCTTTTTTTATTTTTTTCTGAAAAGCTGTCTACTAAAGGCGTCCCGTTTTTATACCAGACGCCTTTAACGTCTTAGACGTTAAAGTCATCTGTCGACATTATCGTCTCTAGCATAAAAACAGCCAATAGGAAACAACTTCTTCCGCGACAGTGTCTTCTTTTTGAGATTGGCCCTAACATAAACGTTTTATCATACGAAAAAAGAAGCTTCGTGTCACAAAAACTTTTACGTTAGAGGCAGACTAGCTATCATCAACGTATTATGTCACACCAGCAACCCGCTAAGTTCTTTGTCGCGCCAACTAATTTTTACACGGCAACACAAACGAAATGCAAAGTCCTTTGTCACGCATCCTAATTTTAAAGTTGTTTGTCACGCAAAGTAGCTGCAAAGTTCTTCGCAGCGCAAACAAAAATAAATTTCTTTCACACGTCAACTAAGATTGTTTTTCTATTTGGTCTTGGAGGCTGACAATTTAAAACAAGCTGTTATTCAGTCAAACTCACTACAAAGCTTTTCTTTTTCTTTGTCACAACAACTGACTTGTCTCTGTCACTTAGCCTAACCATAAATGTATTGTTTTATCACATCAAATAACTTTTTTTGTCACGGTAGCTAACTGCAAGTTATTTTTCACACGACCTAACTACAAAGTTCCTGTAAAAACGTTAACTTTTTTTCATGCTTACTAACTACAAAAATCGTTTTTGTCACACAATCTAACCACAAAATTAGTTGTCACACTAAATAACTTCAAAGTTTTGTCACGCTGACCTCTTAATTGCAGAAAACCACTACAGAGCTACAAAACATTACTTTTAAAGTTGTACGCAATGCAAACTGCCCCCCCCCCCCCCCACAGTTACTTGTCACGTATACTAACTCCATTTTTTTGTTACGTAAACTAATTACAAAGTTTTATGTCACACCAAGTAGCTACAAAAGTCTTTGGTACACAAACTAACTACAAAGCCTACGTCACGCAGCCTTACTACAAAGTTCTTTGTCACACCAACTAGCTACAAAGTTCTATGTCACGTAAATTAACTACATATTTCTTTGTCACTCCAACTAACAACAACGTTCTTTTTCAAGCCGACTAACTATGTCACACAAACTAGCTCTAAAGTTCGTTGCCACACAAACTAACTACAATGTTCTATGTCACGCAACCTCACTACAAACTTTTTTGTCTCACGAACTAACTACAAATCTCTTTGTCACACCAACTTAAATACTATGAAGTTTTATGTCACACCAACTAACTACAAAGTTCTGTCACACTAACTCGTAAGTTCCTTGTCGTGCAACCTACCTGCAAAGTTCTTTGTCGCACCAACTAAGGGGGCTTTCATTTATTAGTGCATGGTGGGGGGTTGGCAAGATTGTGAGGGGGAAACGTTATTCTGGGAAGCTAAGTAGGGTTGGGGGATTAAAGCAAATTATGGGCAAAATTTTTGCCTACCAACGAGGGGGGTGGGGATTGGGTAATTTTTGGAAGCCACTCCAAAGCTCTTTCTCCTAAAAACTAATTCCAAAGCTATTTGTCGCACCAACTATTAAACAACGAAGTTTTCTGTCACGCCAACTAACTACAAAGTTCTGTGTCACACTAACTAATTCGTAAGTTCTTTGTCGCGAAACCTGACTACAAAGTTCTTTGTCACACCAAATAGCTAGACTGAAAGCTCTTTGTTACATCCTAGACATTGGGACCCATAAAGCCTAGCTAGTGAAAACTAAATCAAACAATCTCAACTTGAGTATAACACAACTCCTCGTGACTGGAGAAGGTACTAAAGCGTCCTATACACAAGAACAATGAATGAACAATGAAAAACTAAGTCAGAAGACTAATAACTGCAATATTATTGAGCTATGAAAAACGTAAAACCAATCTACCATTACATGTGGTACATAATATGATACCTTCTTTCGCATTTAAGCTCGCTTGGTGTTACCAGGTTAAATTTCCCATTTGAAGAAGACTAACCAGTTGCATAACGAGAAAAAGTCGAAAACTAAGCTATTATATCAATCAGATAAAATAAAATAAGAATGGCAAATCAGTAATTACCGAACAGAGTTCAGTCCAACAAAGTGAGCATCTTATGAGCCAATCTGCACCAGCCTGGGAATCCATCCTTCTGTCCAACGCCACTGATCCACCGCAGCATCCAAGGGGACACATAATGCACGGCGCGAGCAACACCCATGGCTCTGTGGGACCACTCATGAGACAGCACATCAAAGTAACACGAGGTGTGCACATTGTTGACCAGAATGGTGCCACTGAGGGTCACTGGGGCGTAAACACCTTTCTCGTAGACACTGCTGATGCTCTGAACTGCATCTTTCTCTATACCGTGCTTTCCTTTCACATAAACCGTGTCTCCGACTTTCACATCTCTGGCAGGGATGGCTGCTGCTTGGCCTGTTTTCTCTACAAACATCAAGTGGTCTTCAGTGATCTTCAGGATGTTGTTCTTCATAGTTGTGATCTCCAGGAATTCTTGCATAACTTCTAACTGATGGTGGATGAAAGTGATCACTGGTTCGAATCGGATTTCGTTGAAGGCAATTACCTGCACTTCTTCGCCAATTTTTAAAGAGTCCATTCGTCTGCATCGACCATTGATATCGCAAAACACGGCTGATGCCGGATAGCACCCGCCACCGGTATTACTCTCACTCACTGCCGCTGTTGCGGTTCCACCCGATGGACTTTCAGCAGCCTGTTCTTGAGCACTTCTTGCTTCTTCCTCCAGCTTTTTCTTTTGTTCCTCCAACTCTTCTTGTTTTCGTTTCTCTTCCTCGAGTTCTTTTTCCAGCTTCTCCCGCTCAGCATCACTTTTTCTTTTGTCATCGAGTTGTTTTTTGAGCTCTTCTTCTTTTTTACGTAGAGCCTCAGCCTGTTTGGTTAATCCACTCTCATCCATCGCTTTCTTAATCTCTTGGTCTAGCACACTTTTGGACGCTTTGGTCAGTCTGTGTATGAATGATCCCTTTCCTTTCTTCAGTTCCTCAATTATCTAGGAAAAACGGCTAGTTTCAGCTAGGTTGTGATTCTTAAAAGTCACTGAGTATAAAATAGATTTAGCCTAGCCTAAAAGTGAAGCTCCCCGATTATTTACTTCGCCTTTTTCGTAAATCCGAATTTACTGACTGATAAAAAGGGAAAAATATAGCCCTTGAGCCCGCGATCCAATGGAATCCATCACTTGGTCAGCGGTTAACTTCCAAAAAATTCGACCTCGATGAGCTCTCTATGTGAGCCCGCAATATGGTCATGTGATACTACTGTCCAATATCAAAGATGAAAGCCGACGTTAACCATAACCTTAAACCTATTTCTGGAGTATGGCCGCCATGTTGGGGCAACTTCGTCGTCGTACGCGCCCGCGAGCCATGCCGCTAGCCATGATGACCATGAAAAACCAAAAGCATAGGTCTGTTAATTTTCTATCGGTATTCTCTGCTCTGCGGTGGAACTCCGCTATTAATATTACAATAGAGCTCCAGTAGCTCGGATATCTCGAACTCCCCCGCTTTCTCGAACTAAGTCTCATTTCCCTTGGATTTGACCCACCATTTTAGTCATTTTTCTCGGTTGACTCGAACTTGGATAACTCAGCGAGTTCTCTGTCATACATACATTCACACAATCCTCTCTTGATTCACAGTACTGTATTATCATAATAATGCATACTCGTGTTTTAGTTTCTGACGAGATAAGTTTAATTTGCACTGTGCTGTATAAAAATTTGATATGCAATCGACTCCAGTAACTCGAACCCCGCCAGCTCTAACTATTTTTCGTTTCCCTTCAGAGTTCGAGTAGCCTGTTCCAGGAGTGCGGTTAGTGTGGGAGCAGCGCGAAGAAAAGCTCAACTGGAACAGGCTAGAGCTCAAGTTATCGGGGTTCTATTGTATTTTATGAGTCCAAACAAGTCAATCTAGCACGGATATACGCCGGCTTTGTCAACAGAGTATAAATGGTCCTTACAGAGAGCACAGATGATCTTTATTTAAAAACACGGTCAAATTCATCAGCTACAATACTGGGACAGTTGCTGCGTTTAAACTCTTTAACTGTTGAAGCACAGCGCTAGCACTATTTTGCAGAGGCGGCGGAGCGTTTTGTAACGTGGGGGGGGGGGGGGGTAAGACTGTCCCAAAAATACTGGGCAGGTCAGGTTTTTGTGTTTTGCTGCAGCCGCAATGGCTGCAAGCAAAACACATTGAGAGCTGAAGTTTGTGCCGTAAGGTGGTAAGTGGCGTAAGGTGTAAGTGCCGTAACAGAGGAGGAATCTGAACTACCGATGTCAATCAAATCCATGAACAAACAAAATCGAAACCAATGAACCGTAGCGCTGATCGCATTCGAAGTTACGGGCCAAAGTATTCGAACGCAAACCACGTTGGACACGTTGGAAAACAGAAAACCGATTTAAAAGTATATCGCATTGGGAAAGAAAACAAACTGTGGCGCGACCACTCCAGTTTTATGAGAAAATTATTCTGCAGTTTTCATCATTTACGAAAAGAGCGAAGACTTGGAACCTCGCCGAAGGTCATAAATATTTTCTCCAAAGGACCGGTTAGTGCACAGTTTGTAAACTTTCGCTTTGAAAATAAACTTACCCTCACCTTGTCTACACTGTCTACAGCATACTAGTACTGTATTAACTCTGAACTTCATATTTTAAAATAAAATGTATGAACGTGTAACTTGTCACGCAAAGACAGCTGGAAAGGAATATACCATGCTGGTAGGCTGCACCGCTAATTGTAGCTGTATTCGAGCTATATAAAAGACAGCTAGAAACGAATTAATACTAGTAACATCACAATGGGAAAGAAACTTATTCAGTGGTGCACACCGTCGAAAACAAAGAAATATTAAAGGAAGTTCTCATTCACCAGATTCACTGCATCAGATGCAACATTCGTCAGTTCGTGTTTAAATGCGTGGCGACCAGTTTGTTTACTAGTTATTAAAAAATAATACGGTCTTCATTTAATAAACAGTTCATCCTTAAATTTCAGCTTTTCTACGACTGACAGGTAGGTACTATAGTATAAGCCCCGCTAAAATAGCTGGAAAGGGAAAGTTTTTTGAAAAATGAATTTTTGACTGCCAGACGCGCTGGCGCCACATGTTTATTTTGTGCGGAAGATTATGCATTAGTCAATTGAAACCCCGGCCCCCCGACCCCCGGGACTTAGCGGGGATTTAACGCGTCCAAAGCCGGGATTTAACGCCCTTTTAACGGCGCGTTGGCCCCGGTGGGCGGTGGTTTTAACAAAATGTCAGTAGACCGGGGCCATGGAGCGGTGATTTAACAGCACGCGATCACTTAAAGCGGGGACGGCAGCCGGGATTTAACATAAAGGACTAAATGTTTTTCTCAAAATGTTCGTTCTGAGGAATCCCTTCTGAAAAGTCTCCATGCTTCTTCCTTGATATTTAAAGCCTTTCGCGATGCCTGGGTTTGTATTTAATATGTTCACACGATAAAAATAGACTCATTGTACTTAAAATCTGCCATCTTTGTACACTATCGTCTCCAAGAAAGTAGTTTCTGTTTCTGAGATTTCAGCCGTGAATCATATCATAGGGTGAAAGCTGTTTACCTTTAGAAGAAATTCTTCTATTTTGTCACTTCTTGTGTCCGTCGTCAATAAATCGTTTCCAAAGGATAGGCTTATTGCTACTTGTCTGAGTATTTCGTTTTCTATTTTGGCCATGAAGATGACAGCGGAAACTGCGGCGATTGTCGTGCCCATGGCTGTTTGATGTGCTTAAAGATAATCTTTTCCATTGAATTGGAACGAGCTTTCTTGAAAGATCACACTGAGCAACTCTCTTAACGAGTACGGCAGGGCCGTAGAAAGAGGCAAGACGAGGCAAGACGAGGCACTTACCTCGTCTAGATTTTAACCCAAATTTAATAACAAATTTTTTTGTTGGGGAAATGATCCCAAGTTAAAAAAGATTTATTTCTCTCAAGAAATACCTTAAGAAAAATCTTGAAGAAAGAGTTTCAGGGCTTCTAGATTTCAAAATTTTCTGAAGGGCATGCCCCCAGTTCCCCCTAGCAAGATCTTGCCTCTTCTATGGCAAATGCCCTGTACGGGAGGGTTTCCTTGATTAAATTCTCCGTATGCTTCGCATACAGTGTTAATGAGAAAAGGAAAGCTTTTTTAGGCTGTTTGGGCATGGCACTGTAATCTTCTCAATGAAGTTATTAAAGTCTGTCGCACGAAGCTTGTCGCTGTGCTATCGGCTTAAGTAGATGGTCAACAAAAGCTGAATACTTTCTGTAGGGCAATCACACCCCGATATTATGGGTCTTCCGGCAGGCGTGTTCATAATGGCTATTAAATTATGGGTTTTAAATTTGACAACTTCGTGTCTCTGACCACGAAAAACAATTATTTTAATAAGTTTTTGGCAGAAACAAACTACATCAGGTTTCTTTCCGACCTCGTAACTATACATGGACAATAAATGAAAGAAATAGATATTTCAACTTCGGCCACAAAATCAAGATTTTTGTCCGTTTTTTTTTTCCTGAAAGTCGATTCGGATGCCCCCGCTATGCGGGGTTTTTAACAGACGTCTAGGCCCCTAGGTTGGGGAAATAAGCCGGGTTTTAACACTTGGTAAATGTTAAATTCCCCGGTAAGTCCCGGGGGTCGGGGGGCCGGGGTTTCAATTGACTGATGCATTAATTAAACGCCGTGAAAAATAGAATTTGATGTCCAGCGAGCCACTGCATCTTCGGCTACGCAGTCCTCAGTGAATCCTCCAACTTCACAAATTTCTAAAACTTTAAGAAAACGAACTTTCGCAGAATCAAAAATTGGTCCTTATCGATCTTCCGATCTTGTTGTGAAGACACTGAAATTCGACGAGTGTTCATGCGTGAAGGGATGACTGACGAATGATAATAATTATTTGTAAACTTTCGCTTTCAAAATGAACTTTGCGTTATGTTCAACGCCGTCTTTCCGTTGTTGATTTCAACATAACATTGATCAGTAAAATTATCAGGATTGAATTAACACAAAGTGACTACAATATAGTGCAATTATTAACCTGCACACAAGTGACAGACAATAAAAGACGTTGGATTTCAATCTCGACTCACTTGTCTTTCATCAACATGTTCCCTAAGACTTTGCTCTAGCAGCAAAACACATGGACCCATTGGGGCCCTATTTTTTTTTATTTGGAGCAACGTTTTTTCTGTTCTAGCAACGTTTTGATTTCTGAGCAGTTTCTAGACCGAAGATCAACGACATGAAAGACAAACATTTTTTGGGTCGTTAAATGTACATCAAAAGACAGCAGCAAAAATGTAGAAATTTTTAAAAATAATACGACTTTTTTAATTTTCACAAACATGTTTCGACGGTACATCCGTCATCGTCAGTGTGACGGTTATGAAAGTTCACAGTGATTTAAAACGTGCCTGTTACAAATCATACGTTACATTGCGTTGAAAAGCAATACGCTAGATAAATTTCGAAGTTAACGGAATTAAAAAGAAGCCCGCGCGCGTGCAGCTATAGGGAAAGCGTCAAATTGATGTGTTTGACCTGTTGATTAAGGTCCGGCTTTTCCCACTTGATGTACATGGACTCCTTAAGCTTAACCTGGTACTTAGTAGGCGCAGAGTCTAAGATCTTGAAGCAGTCTAAGTTACAAGAGGTACGACATGACTCTGAAGCCTGCAAATGCTTATAAACGTGAGAGGTTCTGTCCGATGACAAGTGCTCGTGCACGCGCGTGGAGAAATTTCGGCTTGTTTCGCCAACGTAACAAGCATTACAGCTTGCACAAGAAAATTTGTACACGATGCGCGTACGGAGCCGTTTTCTCAGGGATTTAAAGAAAAAGGGCCATTTAGATCACGAGGTATATGACGCCATTTATCCGAGTGGGTCACAACCTGCTAGGATATACGGCCTACCCAAGATGCACAAACCGCGGGCGGCCAACTCTACACCTCCTTTTCGTCCTATTGTCTCTTCTATTGGGACATACAATTACAACCTCGCCAATTTTTTGAGTAATCTTCTCCAGCCGCACATTCCCTCTGAATTTGTTGCTTCAGACACGTTCACTTTTGTTCGTGAAATTAACGACTTGTCCATGGAGGGGAAATTTATGGTTTCGTTTGATGTGGAAAGTTTGTTTACCAACATTCCTTTGAGTGAATGTATAGACCTGGCGGTCGACTACATTACCAAAGGCAACCCTGGCATCAAACTAATCACTTCTGAACTGAAAAGACTTTTCCTATTTGCCACCGCTGAAACCCATTTTATTTTCAAGGGCACATATTACGATCAGGTTGATGGTGTAGCCATGGGTTCCCCCCTAGCCCCCGTTCTTGCTAATCTTTTCATGGGTCACCACGAGAAGATCTGGTTAGAACAGTATAGGGATTCCCAGGTTTTATTCTACCGTCGTTATGTGGACGACACTTTTTGCCTTTTCAACTCGGAACGGGATGCTGACCTTTTCTTCAATTTCATTAACAATCAACATCCTAATATTCATTTCACTATGGAGAGGGAGAGTAACCAGCTTCTTCCTTTTCTTGATGTGCTATTAAACAACAAATCCCCACAATTCCCTGTCACCACCGTATACCGCAAAAAGTCCTTCACGGGCTTGCTTACCAATAAATTAAGCTTTACACCTCTTTGCTACAAAATGGGGCTGGTTAAAACGCTCATTGACAGGACCTTTAAGATCAACAACACGTGGTTGAGTTTTCGCAATGACATTCAGAATTTATTTAATATTTTGCGTAAGAATCTCTATCCCGAGCATGTATTAGACATGTTACTCCACCGTTATGTCACGAGAGCAGTAGTAGGGAACGACACACGACCTTCAACAGGGGTCGAGCAACAGGAGTTGCCCAAGCACTATTTCAAGATCCCCTACATCGGGCATTTTTCGGGTGTTGCACAACAAAGGGTGCGCAAGCTAATCGATCGATTCTGTAAACCCATCGACATCAAATTTGTTTATTCTACTTTCAAAATTAAGAACTTGTTAAACGTGAAAGATCCTCTCCCTGACAGGCTCCGTACGCGCATCGTGTACAAATTTTCTTGTGCAAGCTGTAATGCTTGTTACGTTGGCGAAACAAGCCGAAATTTCTCCACGCGCGTGCACGAGCACTTGTCATCGGACAGAACCTCTCACGTTTATAAGCATTTGCAGGCTTCAGAGTCATGTCGTACCTCTTGTAACTTAGACTGCTTCAAGATCATAGACTCTGCGCCTACTAAGTACCAGGTTAAGCTTAAGGAGTCTATGTACATCAAGTGGGAAAAGCCGGACCTTAATCAACAGGTCAAACACATCAATTTGACGCTTTCCCTATAGCTGCACGCGCGTGCGCTTCTTTTTAATTCCGTTAACTTCGAAATTTATCTAGCGTATTGCTTTTCAACGCAATGTAACGTATGATTTGTAACAGGCACGTTTTAAATCACTGTTAACTTTCATAACCGTCATACTGACGATGACGGATGTACAGTCGAAACATGTTTGTGAAAATTAAAAAAGTCGTATTATTTTTGAAAATTTCTACATCAAAAGTCCTTTGCAACTGGCTCTTCCGACATAAAATACCAAACAACTTCATAATAAAGGGGCTTATATAATCGGAATAAGTTGTATGCTTTCCCAGGGTTCTTTATTGAGGTCCAGTGGCCGACATTCGAGGAGAGACTAACTATTAGAAGGATTTGTTGCCTCTTTGATTTGGTGCTTTTGATGGGGGAGAAGCATTTTTCCGGTTGGTTGAAATTTACAGACAGTTACATTAAGGTATCACGGAAGGAAAATTGGCGTTTTCGTTCCAAGTGAAATTGTGTGCAAACCATCAAAGGTAACCCTAATAAATATATATATCTTCTGAAAGCTTATTGAATAAAGATTGTAATTGTGGATTTTGTTTACATCATATAGACCATAATAAGCAACGTCAGCATTTTGTTAGCAATTATGATGTTGCGCAACTTTAGGTTTATTTGAGAACACATTTACGTAAGAGCCAAAACTTTTATGTGGAATTTGATCTACATATCATGGTCTAAAAAACGGTGTCTCAGATTTTTCTTTTATTGCCCCATTAATTTTTTATGAATTTTTTATCCTAAAGAAGCCCTAAAAACGCCATTTTAAAGTTTAAAAATTCATAAAAAAAAAATGAAGCAAGAAAAGAAAAATCTGAGACACCGTTTTTTAGACCAGTATATGTAGATCAAATTCCACATAAAAGTTTTGGCTCTCATGTAAATGTGTTCTCAAATAAACTTAAAGTTGCGCAACATCATAATTGCAAACAAAATGCTGACGTTGCTTATTATGGTCTATATGATGTAAACAAAATCCAAAATTACAATCTTTATTCAGCAAGCTTTCAGAAAATATATACTTTATTGGGGTTACCATTGATGGTTTGCACACAATTTGACTTGGAACGAAAACGCCAATTTTCCTTCCGTGAAACAAGCAAAAATACAAAACAATGATCGGGAGATAAAAGACTGAACATACCGAGTTACAAAAACTAACACCATATTAAAGCCAATGCCATCTTAGCAGATGTTGATAGTCATATATCTCCCACAAAGTGATAAACATAATTTGGAGCAGTGGAGCAGAAATTTGGGAAGGTCAAAAAGAAACGCATGGCATATCCAATTGGTCGACCAAAAAGAGCACATGCAGGTGAAACAGAAGAATGGGTTATTCTTACCTGAATTAAGTCAGACACTTGCTTCTTACAATCATCTGGGTTTTCTTCTTCATCTAAAGCATTGTTAAACAGAAGTCGTCTGTCTCCTATTTCCTTTAGAAATGCTTGAACCCAATCTGGCAAGGTTCCAATGTACCATTTCAAATGGTCTGGGATACTCCTCTTCTTTTTCTTTGCGTCACGTACGGCCTGGTCACCATGTGTGAAGATTACCACCATATAATCGTTGGCTTCTTTCCCGAAAAATTGTTGAAGTATTTTTAAAGCTTCGGCATCCTCCAAGCCAAACCTACCACCGTACTTTATGGTAAGAATAATGGCATCAATGCCGTCGGGGGACATGGCAAACATCTTGTATAGTTCTCTAAGAATTTCCTCTTGTTTTTCGTTGAAGAGACCAGTGACCTCCTTTGCCTTTTCTTTGAGTTTTCCCATGGCGGAGACAGGGGCTGTATCCATAATACCCGGGGTGTCAATCACACCAATGACTCTCTCATCCGTTCTCTTCTCAATTCTGCAATATTGTGTTACGGAGCCACCACTTGGACTGTCTGCAAAACACTCTCTTCCAATTATGGAGTTTCCAGTGGCACTTTTTCCATTTCCAGTTTTACCAAGAAGAACAACTGTAAGAGGATCTCCCTGAGGAAGCTTAGAAAACAAAAGCGAAAAAATAATTAATTAAAAGAAAGAAAAGTGCAGCTATTAACATTGAAACCTCTCCCTGACTATAGTAATATTTTCGGTTGTATGAATTTAGTCCCACTAGTCGAGGATTCAATAGCTACTGTCTTTAAAACTATTAAGGCGCTACGGCTTAGTGGAAAAGAAGACACGGGGGATTCTTCAAAAAAAAATTCAGATTTCGTTGGAAATAACTGAACCTAGCTCATTCTTCTATCAAAGTGTCAATTTTATCGGTTGATTTAATAATAACGAAAATCATAATCACAATCGTAATCATAATCATAAAGATAACAACGACAATAATTTACTTAATTGACCACTGCCAGTGTGGGGCTCCTCAGGTTCAAAGTTTACAAACACTGAAACAAATATTTTAGATAAACATAACATGGTCAAATATCCCATCTGGCAAGAGGCAGACTTGGGTTTGTCAGTGAGTGGTTGGGGGCTGGGTGAGTAGGTATAGGTAAATAGCCAAGCTGCGAAGGACTTGTTCTAAAACAAGACGATTATGAGAGTTTAATTAATTGGAGTTAGATTACTTAAACTATGGAAACAAAAAAAGTATTACCTTGATAGTGGCGATTGGTGCCTGCAAAGAAGAAACCAAATGTAATATGATCAGATTCTCAAGGATTCAACACCTTTAACACTTTCAGTGCTAAAGTCGACATTTGGGGGAGAAGTCAATGAACCACTTGTGACGTCATCTGATAGAGCTAGGTTTGAACTTTTCACAGAACTTTTCATTTGCTATTCAGAGCTGATCGAGAAAAAGACAATCACTTTTTGGTGCGAGATTGGTGCTTAAACAGGCCAAAACACCGGTAAGTGATCGAAGTCCTTTTTTCAGGGTCTACCAATGTTTTAATCCAAACTTTTTTGGCCTAAAGGAAGAACGTGAACAGTAGAAAAAGGAGTGGGAATTATAACAAAGCCGAGAAAAACGAAAAGAAAAGGAGCAAGAAAAAAGATGGGAACGATTTCGCAAGAGAATAAGTCCAAATTATGGCATATGCGCATGCGCCAAAGTACAATTTTGTACATTTTTCATGGAATCTTCATCAAAATCTTGCTGCATTGTGGAGAAGTGCTTTCTAAGCAAAGGTGAGGAAAATTCAGGATCGTAGCACCAAAAATTCAGTTTAACGGTAAAAAAAAACGTGTTTTTGAGACATTTAGCACTGAAAGGGTTAAACTCCACACCATCGAAAGCGAAAATGGGTCAGTCTACCATCAAGTGTGATGCTGCACGAGAACGGAACGAATTACCAAGAGAGATCAGAGAAATTAACACTCTATCTTGGTTTAAAGGGATTGCGTCACGGATTTTAGCCAAATTCGGAAATGACCATCAATTTCGTTGAAATATGAAAAATAGCTTCTTAAAACTGTGAAGGAACCTTTCAATAACACAGCAAATACATTTCTAGTTTTGTTGTTGATGCATGTGAGTGTCATTTCCTAAGGTAGAATTCCTTTTTCAGAATAATACTGGCAAGCCTTTCACAACGACAGATTACATTATTGTAGATTTTAAAATAAATTACTTCATTTATTGCCGAGGAATCAAAAAACGAACAAAATCTCTGTGTGCGAAGATTGTCGCTTTTTTCGCTTGTTCTTCTATCAAAGTGTCAATTTAAAATTGTTCAAAATTAAAATTCTTAAATTTAAAATTGTTAACATTGTCAGTTTAAACTTGGATGACGTTTAAAAAGTCATCTAAAGAAGTTAAATTATGGTCTATCTGTCGAAGCAGTCACCAGAATTATAATTGTCTAGTTTTTTCCTTGGCGCGGGATCGATGCACGACTTGGCAACGAACATGAATTTCGTGGTGGTATAGTAGAATGTTATTGCCCATTAAAATTGCCGAAATTTTGAAATTGTGTTACAGATAACTCAGGTTAACGTGCATAGAATAAATCAATGTCATAAGTTTTATTTCCGCTTCAAAGTGATGCGAGCGAATACGTGGCCATAGTTGTAGATGGTGGACAGCAAATCAGGACAAATTATTAACTCAACTCTTTTATTTTGCCCAAGGCGGGCTTCTTCACAAATCTACAACGATTATGCACGATGGTGCAAAACCTACTTCCGGTTAATTTTGTGTTTGTATCTTAACACAAAGTAGCCAGAGTGCGGCGTGATTTGCAAGTGCAAGTCCGCGAGGGGGGATTCTGTAAGAGGTTAAACAAAACAGTCTATCTGCATGTCTATAACTGCAGAGCAGGAAAAAGTTAATAATTTCACATCATCATCGTGTTTTATACCAACAAATTTAAATACATTTTTTTGAAACACCTGCTTACCTTTGAGCTCAATATTTTCTTCCATTGTAGGACAAATTTCCCCAGTATATCATGACCATCAAAGGCATCCTCGTACGCCTCCATACAAGCATCCATCCGCTCCTCCCCCTCCTTTGTGTTCAAAGTAGAAATGGTTGAGCGAAACACGCGATAGATTTTGTTTGTCTTGCTGATAAACTTTTTAACATCATCGTCGGTTTCTTCCACGCTCTGTAGGTATGCGTTTGCAAGCGTCTGAGCGCTACGAAGGTCATCAAAGCGGCTTTCCAACTCCTCTAATTGATATGTGAGCGCCTGTTTCTGCAGGTACGCTTTTGCTGTTGGGATGATGTTCTTTACGGGCTGAAGTTCGAACTGCGAAGAAACAAGGCAGGTAAACTATTTGTTAACGTAGTTCTTGTCTTGAGCAAAATATTTATTTTTATCTTTACAAACATTAAAGATAAATGATGATAAGACTGAATTTCTTATTATCGGATCTAGACAGCAACTGTTGAAAATTAATGATTGTACAATCCGTGTTGGCACAACAGATTTTAAGCCTGTGTCTGAAGTGCGCAATCTAGGCTCCTGGTTCGACTCTAATTTTTCTATGTCGACTCATATTTCTAAGTCTTGTTGTGCGGCATTTTTTTCGTTACACAATATTAAGCGAATAAGTAAATTTCTAGCTAGGGATAAATTTGAAATGGTTTTGCACGCGTTTGTTACTAGTAGAATTGATTATTGCAATGGACTTCTTTATGGGCTACCGGAATGCGAGATTGCTAAATTGTAGAGAGTGCGGATGGCCGCGGCTAGGCTGCTAACTGTCGCAACAGTTCCTAAAAAAAGATGTCATAATCTTGTTACCCTACTTAGGTCTTCCGAGCATCCAAATCACTAAACGCCTTAAATCCTGTGTATCCGACTTCTACTCTTTCGTCAACCTCAAGATCATATTTCAGAACACACGCCGCCATCCTGCTTTCCGTACAAAGACCGCCTCAACCGTTCTCAACGATCTAAGGTCATCTACAAAGCTGGCTGCTGGGACTGTGATGATGTTTACATCGAAAAAACAAAACGACGACTTCATGACAAAAAAAATGAACATTTTAAGGCCCTCACTAAATGCGACCATCTATAAGCTATTGCTAATCACATAAAAACCACAGGCCATAACAAGAAATGGGATCATTTTGAAATTCTTGCGTCTGGCAAAACTGACCTCCACTGCAAAATTAAGGAGACTTTATTCTTTCAAGAACTCCAACCTTCATTAAATGCCAATTTCGGCAGTTAGAGGTTGTTGCTTTATTAACTGAAATGTTAATGTAGTTACCGCTGAAGATCAATTGTCTCAGTCTAGGTTCCAGACCCCTTTCATAACAATGCATAAATAGTTGCCAAAAAAAATTTTTAACGGTCATACTTTTGAAAATGTATGTAGCTTAGCATACGAAACGTCAAGTTTAGTAAAATGCGATTTTTCATAATGTTTATCACCGCTGTTTGTATTATATTTTTAATCACGTTACGATGACCTAAAACCAAGAGTCTATATTTAGACCTTATTCATCAAACAGAAGAGAAATTGCACCTGCATAGGAATTCCTCTCCCGTCATTAATTTTTTTCAATCTAGAAGGGAAAGTCTCGATCAAAGTCACCAATCCTTCCAGGGTCGTTGGGAGTTTATCTGGTAAGTCTGTGGCGTAATATTTGATGGAGATATCTGACACGTCGCTGCACTCTGATGATAGTTTGTCTAACGAAGCTTTTAGTCCTGCATCAACACCTTGAAGATTTAGCTGTCCATCGACGTTGGCTGTGATGTGCTCCCTAGATACGGAACAGGAAAAAAAGGTCACTGGTGAGATTGTTATCTGTCATCCGTACATAACAGATATCGTGCGATATACGTAGCCGGTTGCGAAGATTCGTCCGAAATCTTGTAAAGTGCTGAATAATGACAACAACAACAACAACAACAAAGTTTATTTGAACTGTAAATTACAAAGAAATGTTTAAACAATAAATAAATTAAAAATACATACAGTTGCTGGTCACCCAAAATAACTAAAAAGCTAAACTAGTTGGGTGACCACCATTTATTAATTTAAAATAAATACAACGTCAGAAAAGAGGCATTTTACATTTTACAATTTTACACAATTAATTAAGGTGGTAGATTACAGAACAAATAATTCTTAAACACGTATGTACAACAACAACAACAGCAAAAAGATAATAGTAAAAAGGAAAAGGAAAAAAAAATGAAAAATGGCAGAAATACCAAAATTAAATTATTAGTAGAAATTAATGAAATGCAATGATAATTCTCTTTTAAATGAATAAGGAGATAGAATCTTAAATCTCTCATCAATTTCATTCCATAATATAGGTCCGTTCGGTTGTATCTTATATTGAATTTGCCATAGTTAGTTCGAATTTTTGGAACATAAAAAGTTGACCTAGATGCAAAGCGTGTGTTAACATTATGCTTATCCGAAGTTTTAATAAAAAAGTAGTCAAAAACCTTAGGTAATTTGTCATGGAAGAATTGGTGCATGAAGTAAAGGGTTTGAAGTTT